>NC_060157.1:16362910-16383043 GCF_021292245.1 Micropterus dolomieu | reverse complement strand
ACACACACACACACACACACACACACACACATATTCATATCTTTAACCTTCATTATCAACCCATTAGGATGGAGTTACAGCTTCTCTTGGGCTTCAGACTCCCCCTACTGGTAGAAGTCTGACTTTTCTTTCAGTCCGGACTCAGCCTGTGAACCCATGAAACTGAATGAAAATGGCATTTTCAGATCGGTGTCCATATTGGCAAGCCAAGATGCTTCTTTTAATCAAGTAGCCGGGTTTCTGGTTATTCTTTTGCCTTACTCTTCAATACCCTATATTGTCAAGAAATGACGTGCTCAATTTTAATACATATTACAGTATTATGCTGTAATGATTTACCTGATGATCCATTAGCCTACTTTTACTACTGACAGTTTGTACCTCAGAGACTTGGTATCATCTTGGTTTAAACAAGCCTGACATGTAAATCCAAGACTGAGAATCCATTTGACCTTGCGCCTCTGTTCACTACAAGAACAAAACACGACTTAGAAATCAACTTCAGCTTCTAAATTTAACTGTATGGTCTCCAAAGGGGAAATTTATCTTCCAGCTACGCAGGTGAAACACAGAACACAGAAGTCATAAAACATGTCATAAAATATGTAAAGTATATGCTAAAATCCCACACACAGACTTGTATAAAACATGCATCCGTAATTGCATAACATATTAATGTGCCAGTATTGCTGAGATATTTCACAGGTTGCAGGGGCGTTATCATTGACTGTCTGCTGATGATCGACTCCCATATATTTGTGGCACTGAATCAGTTCAGTGTCCCTTATATGTAAATAGGAGTGGAGAGCTTCAGTCTGTGTGTATTTGTATGAGAATACATATTCTGTCCCTCATTTTGTTTAGCTGGAAAACCTGATGTACTACACAGAAAACAACCACAACAAAGTAGTTCTGCGAGATTTCTACCTGTCCAGGTTTGAGAACGGACCCATCACAGAGCCTTGTGGAACACCAGAATACCTGGGTAGGATACTCTCTATTTACCACTGTGGTTCTGTTTTTATATGTATATATATATATATATATATATATATATATATATATATAATATATGTCTTTACTTCACCATATTTCTCCATCTCCACTAATACGTCCCCCCATTAGTTTTACCTTCTGTTGTGAAAATAGGCCTGCGGGCATACTTTACCTCTTTGAGTTCTTCCCTGTGCTTTTGAAGATCATAATCTGTCAGAGGTAAACCGTTAAAGTGAAAAACAGTCATGAAACTCAGTGAAAGGCGCACACAAAACTGAAAGCACCTACCTCTGGCCCTCCTCCCCACTCCTCCTCTCTTCTTATATGCTCTCATCCGCTGTGGACTGTCTCGCTCCTCTCTCTCTTTGAGGTTCACGCAAGGGCAACTTTGGAGTGCAGAGCTGTGCTTTGGCGTGGTTCACTCCAGTGAAAGGTCAGGACAGTTATTCATAAAGCTGAGCAGAGTCATTAGGCAAAATAAATAAGGAAAGGGAACAGCGGCCCTGACGGGAAAGGAATGAGAAAATGAGAGAGTGAGGAGGGGAGCTCTTGTCTGTGCAGGGGAGAATTATGCATGAGTTGTGATGGTTTATAAATGAAAACCCAGGCCATGTGGATTTATCTTCCTGTCTCTCTTGCTCTCCCTTATGTCTGCTCTTCTCTTTGGTGTCTCTCAGCTCCTGAAGTGGTGGCTCGTCACCGATATGGTCGCCCTGTGGACTGCTGGGCTGTTGGTGTCATTATGTTCATACTGTGAGTCTCCACCAGTAATTACCAAAGCTACAGTTCAACAAAGAAGGGCAGTACACGCTGAGCTGTATATAAAACCTGAATAACTGCTTTGTTTGATTTTTGAAAGGGCATTTCCAGGTGTGATTTGCATGGTTTCGAAGTAACTTCCCTTCCTCTGTCTCCTTATGTTTGTTTCCCTTTTTGCAGCTTATCAGGTAACCCTCCTTTTTATGACGAGACAGAGGAGGAGAACACAGATCTACATAATCGCATCATCTTCTGTCGCATTGTTGCTGGTGACTTTGAGTTTGACTCTCCATACTGGGATGACATTTCACCTGCAGGTACATAGTTCCACCACACGATGGCAATAAATACACAGTGGCATGAAGCATTGTTAGTAAGTATCCTACATTTAATTACCAATCACCGTCTTATATTTCAGCCTTCAAATCCAAATCACCAAATGAATCATCAGAATTGATACAGAAATACTTTTTTTAAAACAGACATACATATTGATATTTTTTTCCGAAATTGTCATCATAGAATTTGCCACTTAAATTGACCTTTTATCCACTGTTTCTCCATTGTTTCTCTCAGCTAAGGAGCTTGTCTGTCGACTCATGGAGGTGGACCAGATGCTGAGAATCACTGCACAGGATGCACTTTGGCATGAATGGTAACTGTGTGCACGTTATCGCAAGAGCCCAGACATTTTGCAGACGCATGTCTGGGGGTTTGCACTCACTTGTATGCTGTCTGTCACCAGGATTGCGGGGAATGGTGCATCAGAGAAGAACCTAAAGGATGGTGTGTGCGCCCAGTTTGAGAAGAACTTTGCAAAGGCCAAATGGCGGGTATGAATTCTGTCTCTGTCTCTCTCTCTCTCTCTCTCTCTCTCTCTCTCTCTCTCTCTCTCTCTCTCTGTAGCAGTAAATTAGGTTGGTGATTATATAGCCAAGTAAGCCGCTGTGGTAAAGGAGGAGAAACAGGATACACTCTAGGGCCAAAATAAAGATGACTACAGTGAATATACGCCAATGATTATGACGACAATTGGTTTATTTATAATGATGATTGCACATTGCTCAGCATACAACTCTGCAGAGGTATGTTTTAAATTTGCATATGATATGGTGATGGTCATAAGGATGCCATGCACAAGACCAAGAAGGAGGAGGTCGAGCATAAGTAACAGTTATAACCCTCTTTTCTCTTTCCCCATGTTGTTCCCAGGAGTTGAAGGTATTGTAGTTCATTATGAGGGAGAGTGGAAGGACAGAGCATGGGGCAGAAAATCACCTTCAGGCTAGCATGATCCAATAACAAAACATGTTCCTGATGGCTGAACACCCTCTTGGATTAAAAAGAAGTTCCCATTGCTGTCTATAATAACCGACCAATCAGGAGACACTTCCAGTTAAACCTCAGTCAGCGTTGAAATGTAGACTATTGATCATGTTTGGGCAGGTGAAACTCTCCTCATAAGCTCTGATCCTGCCCACTGTCACCCTGCCTGTCCCAGAAGAGATCCATCCACTCTGCCCCACTTTTCTTCATTGGATTAGACCCAGATGTTCAAAGTGGCCTGCTCTGCTCCTTTCTTACTCCTCATCTGCACTAGTCTATGAAACCAGATTGGTAAACAAAAAAAAAGATAATGATCAGCAGGAAGACGGTTTGCTCATTGCTTGTCTAGTTTTTATATTTGTGTAGATAAGGAGATGGAGAAATGGAAAGGAAATAAGGGATATAGGCCACTGTTGATTGTTGAACTAAAGTGATTTGAACTGTAAGGCCCTCTGTCATTCCTCTTACGTGAATCCTGGCTCATTGCCCCATACTGTACCTCAGTGTTACATTCAAGTCATACTTTAAGCTGTACAGAAGCTGCTCAGTCAAGCCATGTTGTATTCAGTGACACGTCTGTGTCCAAATGGCTTTTCACTTCCAGAGAATCAATTCCCTGGTTTAGAAGCAACTTCTAAGCTCACACATTTTCCCTAACTCCTTCCCATTGTTTGCAGATTGAAAGGAGTCAGATGGGTGTAAGAATGAAGGGGAAGGAGATTTACACGTATCTGTTCAATTAACTTCTCCAGTCAACAAGAAGTCAAGGAGTGGCTTGGGGAGAGTGAGTCTTGAGATTGATTTAAACCAGGGCCCAATATGTCATATCCTCCTGGAAGTAAACAACTGGCACTAATCTTTCTGCTGTTCACTTCACACAAATCACATCTCAGTGCTTAGTATGATGATGCTAAATCATGGTGCCTTGACAGGCTTTTTGTCAAATGCTTGTCTTCAAAGCTTATTCTTTATGCTTTGCCATAACAAACTATCGTATCAAAAAAAATCTTTTAGGAATACAAGTCAATATGGGTGATAATGAAAAGGGCAACATACTGTAAATCTAACTGTCTTTACACTGCTATGATTCTTTTCTTTCTCTTTGCCTTTGCCTGTTTTGCAGAAAGCGATCCGTGTCACCACCTTCATGCAACGACTGAAGAATTCAGAGGCACTGAATGACAATTCAGCCGAAGTTCAGGGCAGTGAGGAGGCAGGAAATGGTGAAGGGGGGGTATCCCAGGGGACAAGTGATGAGGGAGACAAAGGGACCAGTGATGAAGGGGTGACGTCAAGTAGTGTTTATTTAGAAGTTACTGTTGAGAATACACCGGCAGGTATGGAGAAGGATATGGGGAGAAGTAAGGTCGGAGAAAAACAGGATGAGGTAAACTTGAGCATAGGCCCATCTGTAGGAACATCCCCATCAGATATTCAGGAGACCCTCTGTCAGCAAAGCCAATCGGATGCAGCCCCCAAAGTCACACAGGAGCAGCCTGATAAGATTGGTGCAAAGAAGGCAACCGGTGATGGAACCAGGAAAATGGCTGCCAATTTTGGTCAAAGTAAAGTTGTCCCAGAATCCAAACCGACCCCTGTGATGACACCTGAGCCCTCCAAGCTGTCAGAGGGTTCTTCAGGCACCAACCTTGACAAAAAACACACATCCACCTCCGCTGATCCCAGCAGTGTAAGCAAACGTAAGCTGGCTGCAACACTCCATGGCCCTCCACCCACAGGCTCTGCTGCTGCAACAGCCTCACCAGAGAAGAGGCCAGGAACGCAGAGGGAGCAGAAGGATGAGACTGACGGAAGCTGGTGTCAGACACAGGTACCTGAGGCAGTGGCAGAGAGATCAGTGGCAACATCAGTAACTTCAGCAATCGGGCCTGGAGTTGGGGTGGATGTAGGACTAGGAGTTAGGTTAAGGGGTGATTCGAGCCCTGTGGGCAGAAGGGAGAGGGATGCCAGGAGAACCGATAGATATAGCGATGAGTTTAGCATAGCAAGGGCAGGTCCTGTGACAGGACAGGGTTGTTACACAGTAGGCAGCTCCGCTAGTTTGGGCCGTCATGCCGCACCATACAACCCAGAAGTTGGGACTGTAGGGATGGGGATGGCAGGGAGCTATGGTAGTCCATACAGTTCCCTGTATACAAGTGGAGGAGGGATAGGGATGTACGGGACTGGGCTACAGCATGGAGGAGGCGGGAGCAGCACCACAAGCGACTGGCAAATGGACAGTGTGATCGAGCAGATAGAAAAGCAAATGGCCGCCGTGCTGGAGAAGATTGAGGGAGACATGCCCTCGCTGCTAGAGCAAATCAGTGACTGTCCCACAGAACCACCACGTGCCCGGAGCACGCACGCCTCGCCTGCCACCTCCCGCACACGCTCCTCACAACACCCCTCGACCCCACCCTCGTCCACTCCTCCCCCTCTTCCGACCTCTCCCAGGCCTGCGCTGCCGTCTCTCCCTCGCCTTACTATCCCTCCTCCCTCCTATCCCCCACCCTCCCCACCTACACAATCCTCACCCCAGGCTGCAGGAGAGCAGGAAGACAGGGATGGACAGAGAGATGTTTCTCGTTCAAGCCAGTCCCCAAGAGCTGGGATGGGCAGGGGGCTATGAAGCAGGTGTACATGATACAATACACAACACTGGACATTGGATTGAACATTAGATTTATGGTTTAAACTTGACGGTTTAAAGACTCACCTGTCTCACCCAGAAGTATCATTCACTGGCTCCCAAGAATAAAAGTAACAATGGAGTGTTTTATGGTTTGGCTGTGTGCTCACTGGAAATAAAGAGAAATCTCCCTATGGCATTCAAATACTCTCATGGCTGGAGTGTACTGGGAATAGTGTACTGTATCTCTCTGTATGACAGCTGCAAGGAGAAAAATCTCAAAAGTTTGAATGTCAAATCCAGATTATGTGCATGAATGCTCTCCACACAACCTCCTCGTACTGGAATCCAAGCACTCAACACAGTTTGCAAATTATGAATCTACACAATTAACGGCTGATGTTAAGTGTTAAGTGTGACTTGTTAATTCCCTACAAACTGTAAATACATACAAAGAACTGGGTTCCTAATTCTTGCTCTAATCCAATGTTGTAAACTTCCTCATATCCAAACTGGCATTTACTTTTGTCAAATCTGCTCATTCCGTTTCATTGTTTTTCATTCCTTTTTATTTATGTAGCTATTCATTCTCTGGTGAGGCTGAATCATGAGCTTGCAGTCACACAGTTGTACAAAAATATGTTAAACTGAACTGATTAAGCCTTTCCAATGGCTGCTGGAGATCGAGATTTGTTTTATTAAATGATGTATTTAAACTTGAACTGTCACTCAAAGTCTTGTGTTGATCACCTGTTGGAGAACTAGGGTAAATCTTTAAGTGCAACAATATTGTATAAAGGCTTTGCAATAACACACACATATCCTGTTCTTTTCTTTCAAAGTTCTCCAAAGGTTTTGCCCAGAAAGTTTGTATTCATTTTTCTCCAGTTTTTTTTGACATATAACATTTGGTACTGTTAATTGGACAGTACTGTCTATATTTGCTCCTTTTTATCATGTAAAAAATATCTTTCTGAATTTTGTTCTTTTGGATCTGTGTAATACCAGGATATGTGTTTTTCTCCTGAACAAATCTAGACATCCCCTAATCTGTTCCTATGTACACTGTGCTCTGTCCACAAGTCTTTCAATAAAACTACAAAATGAAACTAGATCTTAAGTTGTTTTATTGGTTAAAAGCTGTTGAGCCTGAGATGGTAATACTTTAAAAACGGGTTTCTCTTTGATATGAATTGAATTACAACTATTCCTTTTTAGTGCAAGTGCTGAAATAGCCCTTATTCTTTGATTTTTCCGAGGGATTGTATTGTCACGCCATAACTACAAGTCCCATCTGACCGTGCGTAAACTTCGGATTAGTCCATACGTGTGACGGCACGGGGGTGGACAATAAACTCGTGTTTCTAAACAGTTAACATACGATTAAACGATGTAATTCTGTAGAATTCAATACACATTGTATTGTATATATTGTGGTTAAACATTAAATATGAATACTAAAATCTGCGTATTATACATAAATCATATTCCCTTTTCGGCGAAGCCTCTGGACTGGAATAATGGTTGCGCCTGTAACGTGCACATGTTGCTGCTTTGCTTTGCTTTCAACTGAAATCGAGTGAGGGGAAACGGTTCGGGAACAGCAGGGCAGGCAGCCGTCCAGCGGAAAAACTCACACAGAGCCCGCCACCCTGACACACTTTTCAGTTTGCATTCAGCGGCAGTGTTGAGTTGTCACGTTGTTTGTTAGGTTTCTTGCTTAAATACAAGCCGATTTTAATACTACAGATCAGGCCGAGTAATATCGGATGTGGTAAGTTCTGCACACTTCTGTTCAGTCTCGTCTGGGTACTGTTAGCCCCAGCTAGTTGGCTAACGTTAGCTAGTTGGCTAACATAGCGGCACAAGTGGGAAAAAGTCGTTGGGTGGCTAGATAGCTTGAAAGCTAGCTGCACATAAGCTAACAACTACGCAGTCGTTTGATCTGCGATATTGGTAGTCGTTATCGTTAGTTGCTTTCGGCTATCTGAACCATTTCAGCTGTCCGCCACGGCTAACCGTTGCTAACAAACCACTGTCACACAACTGTTAACGCTAGGCTGGCATTTGCACATTTTATGTGCACGAGAGTGCTGTGTTAATTATTGCTCTGTGATAAATAACGTAACGGTAGCTTGAAAGCTAGTTGGCTACAAACATTACATGAACGCAATGTTGAGAAGGAGACACTAACAGTTGGCTATCTTGCATCACGCAACGTTTGCTAGAACCTACTGGCAGTATTTCACCTCGATAGATGTATTTTGGTTAACGTTACGACAGTCGATGTTAGTAACGTTACAGTAACGTAATATTGGCCAATGTCTGCTCTTAACGTGCCAAGTTAGTGAGCCTGCTAGCCTCCCATGAATGATATTTATGCATTTCATCTCCGATATTATGGAGGAAATAGTGTACGCAGCAAGAAGATAAGAATGGGGATCCCCTCGACATGTGTACCCTAGAATATGCGGCCCACTCTTTTCCTGGGCCTTTGTCATTTGCCAGGCACCCCCTCCCCCAATACTCCTCCTTTGCAAGGAATGCTCACCCCTAACCTCAATGTGACTGAGGGCCCAGACGCTCATCATCACTATAGCTAGCAAGTAGCCTACCTAATGTTGTCTTTTCTCTATTGTCATTCCAGCACCATCAGCGTTGACTAGTAATGTGTTTTACTGAACTCAGGAAAAGTATCTACAAACCACAATACATCAATTTGCGCTTCTGTGAGAATATATACAATCCGGTTATGCTCTAAAGATGTGTTATTTCCTTTGATAATGCATTGTGGCACGTCTGGTGCAAGTTTTGAGTATGCAGCCTGGCGTTAGTTTCACAACGAGACAACTTCTTGCTACCCTGTGACTGAAACAAAGATGCTGTTATTGATGGGTTTCATTCAGCACCCGTAGAAGTTTTTTTTTTTTTTTTCTTTGAAAAGATCACAAAATAGTCCGTACTGTCAACTTAGCTTTATTGCACCTATGTCAGACATGCTCCATGCACGTTTGTTTTAGAAGAATTGCAAGATGTTTCTTGCATGGATCGCTTGAGGTCCTGCAGTTCATTGTACAGTAATAGACATGGCATGCATCCTCTGGTAGCAGGGGCGGGATGAATGCGCGTCGGCTTCGGAGTGGCCAATGAGCTGAGCGCCTGGTTGAGCAGCAAGCACAAAGCCATCCTTTCCTGTTGAATATTTTAGCTCATGCGTCACCGCTCCTCCGCCCCTTTCTCTCAAACTGCCATTTTGGTTTTGTTCCCGTCTGCAGTCGCAAAGCCAGCAACGCAATTGCATAGAGACTCCCAACACAACGACATAGTGACTCGACAATATAGCGCAGACCACCCTAAACCCGCATCGCGTTTCTTTTCTTTGTACAAATCCTCGATTTTACAACCATCGTTACTATTGACATCTAGACACTGCTGGAGAGGAGCGGGTTCGCATTGGGAAGGGACCGAGAAGGATTATTGGTAAGGAGAGAGCGATCAATGGAGCACGAGTGTAATGGCTAGTCGTTCATTCGCTAAAATGCTCGTATTGTGCGATAAAGTTAGGTAGTGTTTTCTGTTGGGTGCTGAAACATTGTTCGGTATCATTAAAGGGGCTGTGGTAGCTAGCTGTCAATAAACCCCTTGCTGTCTTTTTGCGAGCAGGTTGAGACATAGCTACATCTGCTAGCTTGCAAAGTTGTGTTCCGCACTGGGGGCAATGCAGGCCTAGGCCGAGCAGCTAATGGGTAGGCTGGTGTTTTCTTGCCTCTAAGTTATTAATGCTCTGACTCTGACCACTTGCCAAATCACTTAACTGATTAGTGGCTCGCAACTTTCTTAATCGGTTTCTTGTTTGTGGTGTTAACTGATATTTGATCCACGTTTCTTAAACGTTGAAAGCTATTGGTTAATATGGTTTGTTACCAGTTCGTTTGTGCAAAGGAACTCCAGTAACGTTACAACCGTGGGGCTCGGTGCTGTATCATGCCGGATGCTTCGTTTTCGTTTTTGACGAACAAGTCAGCGTTCAGGTGACAATAAAATGTAAACGTTATTTTACTTGTTTGTAACGTTATTTGACTTGGCCCAGCATTTTATCAGTTGAAGATGTGTAAACTGACCTTTAAGGACGCAGACAAGTCAACCTTCGCTGCGTTGGATGCGGAAATGTTTGCCGCGAGTTCGAGAAACTGCGGCCTGTTTCACTTCCCGAAGTGACTGTTTGCCTTGATTTATTCCGTTAATCACAATGTACTTTGGTTGGGTTTTTTTTAAAATACGTCCATAAACGCCCTTTTATCTCTTAATACCAAGGATAGTTCTAGCGCCATTGTGCCACCTGCGAGGCACCGTGAGGTGTTGCTCACTTTACCGCAGTGAAGTTTTAATGATTCAGCTGTTTTTGTTGAAACGATGTTGGCGGCCCTTAAACACTGGTATAATAAACAATAGGAGTCCATAAACAAGCCAGTGTTGTCTCTGAGCATGAAAAGAAATGATAATGCTGCTATTCATGTCTTTTCCCAGGCTCAGTTCGTTTTCTAGCAGATTTGTGTTTGGCTTGCAGCCAGCCCAGCTGCTCCCTAGACTAGAAATCCTTTCTCTTCAACATGAGGGTGGACTGGGTTGCTTGTCATAATGGAACCATAGCATTGAGTTATATATTTTCCACTTATTTCAATCTGAATTTGAAGCCATTGTCTTGGAAAACCTCCATGTGGATGATTTTGTTACCTTTGTCTGCTTGATTTAATTCTTGAAGCTACAAATGTGTATTAATTAATGTACAATGGATATTTGACAGAGGGGAAATGATGTTGTGCCTTATATGACTGTCTTTAACAAAGTGTTATTGTGCACAGATGTCCAGCTCGCCGCTGTCCAAGAAGCGCCGCTTGTCAGGAACAGAGACGAAGACGGGATCCCACTGCTCCTCCTCTAACTCTGTCAGAACTGATCTGTCCCACACACCGGCCAACGTAAGAACTAACGCATACAATATAAATCTTTTGCTAAAGTAAACTTGTTACACAAACTAATTTTTAACCCCTGTTGTGTCTCCCCAGGGCATGGCTAAGAATGGCAATGATGCTGAGATCGATGAAGGCCTGTACTCCAGACAACTGTAAGCCTTATCTCTCTTGAATTTTTGTCCTCAAACGAGCTGACACATACTTTGAAGATTTATCATCAGGCTGGTTGTTAAAGAGTGAACAGTTGTACTGATGCGGTACTTTCTCTCCCGCTGCAGTTACGTGTTGGGCCATGATGCCATGAAGCGCATGCAGAACTCCAGCGTCCTTGTCTCTGGTATGAGAGGTCTTGGAGTGGAGATTGCCAAGAACGTCATCCTGGGAGGAGTTAGAGGAGTCACTGTGCACGACCAAGGAGTTGCAGAATGGAGAGACCTCTCCTCTCAGGTGTGTGGAATTCAGTCATACAGACATTGGTTGTGTGTTGTTGTCATACTTGATTGGAGATTCATCTGGTGTGCCATAGTCTTTCCAAGGTGCTGCAAGGTGGCTTTGTCTGTTAAGTCACTCGTTGTGTTGTATTGTTGCCATCCAAAAAAGAGGACTGCTCCCACCCCCACCCTTGCTAACCATGGCCTGACCCAGATTTATCAGCGGGTGGCCGCTTCCTGGGTCATAATCATGGTAGAGCTAAAGCCTGTTTTGGGCCGTCATTACAGTGGCGAGATTGTTTACATCTATCAGGCTGAGACACTGAATTCTGATGTCTGTTTAACGCCTGGCAGATAACTGTGTGAATAGGCGGCTCAGGTGTTCAGTCAGGAGGCTTTCTTTATGACGTTACAGAATTTCACGATTGTGATTAGAGCTGTATCTGTGATCATCCAGTCAGCGTTAAACCTTGTGCGCTCCAACATTTCTATTTCAGCCGCTGGCATTTGTCCCAGTGTCCTTTTCTCATTCAAGCTGAATTGAAATAGCCTCTGTATATTACTGTCACATATGACACATAATCCATCTTTTTATATGAAGTAGCCTTAAATCGGCCACTAAATCTCTGGCCATGTTCACAGTTGGCTAAATTTGACAAGTGTCAAGCCAATGCTTTTTTTTTTTTTTTTTTTTTTTTTTTTTTTTTAAATCTAAAAACATATGTTTACAAAACTCTTAAAACTGGATAAACCTGCTAGAATCAATTTCATATTTTAACAGTGACACATTCCTTGCAAAGACCTGAGTGGGTGTTATGAAGTTGCTTTGTCCGCATTTGTTGTTGGTAAGCTAATACTGAATTATTGTGAACAAGCTAAAATGAAAGTGGTCTTTATGTAGCTTAACTGTTTATCTTAGTTTGCCACGAATCTTAAAATTTGGCAAATTCTTGTAAATTTGGCTCATGGCTGCGACAAACCACTCCCTCCTCTCTGCAAGAGGTTGCTTCTGGCAGCGAAGGGAGGATGGGAAGAACTGCTCCAACTGTGTTCCTCATTTTTTTTTCTAAACTTCACTCAGTATTTTGATGTCAGAAATATTATAAATTTTTACTGAGATCTTAAATTTCTTTACAGGGACAGATTACTGAATTTATATGGTGAGAAAATGGCTACAGCGAGGAGCTACATTCATTTATAGCTAGAGAAGTCCTCTGTTGATTCCTTACTCTGGAGATTTTTCAAGCATTAAATAATCATGATCAAAACATAAAATCTTTAAAAAGTTAAAATTAACAGCTGATAAAATAACAAAGTGACGATACAGTGTTTGTTGTGGCTATGAAGGATTTCTGGAAAGTTTCACAATTCAGTAAGAATTTTAAATGTGGTGATAAAGGTGAGAGAGGAGACTGGAAAGATTTGGTTTTCTACCTTGAAAAGTTCTTGACTTTAAAAAGCTGTACAAACCCTAGAGGACGCCACTTCTGTGTCGCCTCCAAATGTCTCTTGATTGCTCGTTTTGAATGTCGGTACAGCCACTTTGTGTATTTGGCTAAATCATCGTGTGGGTTAAGAGGTGACATAGCGGAGATTTAAATTGCTGCAATCAAGTGGGGTGACTAAATTCTGTCTGTTTCCTTAACTAAATGACAGCTGGGATTTTTGCCCCCATTTGTCAACCAACTGATAGAGAAATATTTAGCTGTTGTGTTTATTTCTGTGTGGGAGGGATAACGGTTCCCTAATGACCTGAAAACCTTAGTATGGACAGAAGTTTTCACTTGTAAAAACAAGATGGTCTCTATTCTTATTTATTTTTTTCTTTTGCCATGCTTGGCAGTTAATACTTGGTTGACTGTCAGCTCTTCCCTGACATCTTTTATATATTTTTGTTTGGTCAGTTTTACCTTCGGGAAGAGGACCTGGGAAAGAACAGAGCAGAAGTGAGTCAACTCCGTTTGGCTGAACTCAACAACTACGTTCCTGTGACTGCCTACACCGGAGCACTCACTGAAGACTACCTGACCAAGTTCCAGGTATAACTTGCCGAAGCTAGTGTCCCACCCACTTCAGCATTCAGAAAGGAAAGAAAAGTTGGTGATTTAAATTGGTCTCTCTCTGCAACCTAGGTGGTAGTGCTGACTAACTCCACTCTGGATGAGCAGCAGCATTTAGGAGAGTTCTGCCACAGCAAAGGAATCAAGCTGATCATTGCAGACACACGTGGTCTGTTTGGGTACGATTCTCACCCTTGTCTATTTATAGTTCACATGGAGTGTGTGTATATGTGTCTGTCAATGTCTAATATTTATGTGTGTGTGTTTTGTAGCCAGCTTTTCTGTGACTTTGGTGAGGAGATGATAGTGTACGACACTAATGGAGAACAGCCACTGAGTGCCATGATTTCCATGATCACCAAGGTTAGTCCTTACATCCTCTTGCTGCTTTTAGGGAAAAAGGAAAAGCTTTTGTATTGCTCTTACAGTTTGACACAAAAAAGTTGCTCACTCTTGGTTTCTCCAGGACAGTGCAGGGGTTGTGACATGTCTGGATGAGGCTCGTCATGGCTTTGAGAGTGGAGACTTTGTCACCTTCACAGAGGTTCAGGGTATGACTGAGCTCAATGGCTGCCAGCCAGTGGAAATTAAAGTTCTGGGTAGGACTTGTTTCTATTTAAGAAAGACAAGTTTTGGATATTCTGGTTTATGACTTACTATGACTACAAATATTCATGTCTTCTTCTCTGTCCAGGACCCTACACTTTCAGCATCTGTGACACAACCGGCTTTACAGATTACGTAAGAGGAGGAATTGTCTCCCAGGTCAAGATGCCCAAGAAGATTGCATTTGTAAGTGTCTGCCGTTTTCCACACCAGGTTTATGTCATGGTGACAATAGCAGTAAATTCTATTAAAAAAACAACAAAAAAAAAACCTGCTGGCATCAAAGGGTGTCCGCGGGGTCTTTAAAAAGTCTTAAAAGGTAATAAATCAATTTTGCGAAAATTAAGGCCATTAAAAAGTATCGCCATTTAACAAGTTATTAAATTTTGAAGATATGTTTTTCAATGTGAAAATCCTGTTTGTCCAAAAGTGGTAGGTGAATGTATTAATTTATAATGCATTGCCAAAAATACTAGACAGGCAGTGAGTAGCGACTGCGTGATTCGTTTCTATAATGTTAGGCGCAGGGATCTACCATGCTCCAAAAAGTAGATCCGTGCGAACCGGAAAATATACAACCGACCGTAATCTCCCACCCCGCCGGACCCTCAATGCTAACCGTCTAAAACATAGTTGGAGTGGCGATCAGGAGTAATGGGATCAACCCGGTTGGCCGTTCGCTCTGTGGCCACTTGAACAGCCCCGTTCCTCAAAAACAAGAGCGAGATGCGCTGCCAGCAGCTGAATCGGTAAGACGGAAGACAACAGGGAAAATTCATGTAGTGTGTGTGTGTTTGGCTAACGTTAACTGGCTTTATCTAAATCGGTGCCTTTTTATTGAAACACATTCAACTTTTCATAAAGCCGATGCGCTCGTCAAAAAGTTTGCGCTGCAGCAAACTTTATAAATGTTGAAAGTTAGTAGCCTGCCCAAAATCAAGGTTGGAGACTATCAGGTAGCCTGGAGCATTTTTCTTGCACAAAGTTAATGAATAAAAAAACAATCCCAAACTCAAACAGCTGTAATTTGAATTAATATTATACTAGTGGTAAGTTATATACTATTATATGAAATTATATTTAATATATTAACAGAATGAATATTTTAATATCAAACTTCACTATTAAATTAACAATATACTTTTAATTTAGTTTAGTTATATTATACTAATACAGTCATTTAGACCTGATGACACATAGGCAATAAATGTATTTAAATTCCTTTTTAAAAACTCAAATGTCCCTTTTAAAGGTGTGTGGCTGATTTTAATCGGTTACAGCTCAAAGTGGCACGGCAGTCTTAAATTATGTTGAAAAGGTCTTGAAAAAGTCTTAAAAAGGTATTGAATTTTACTTCAGGATTCCTGTGTATATACCCTGCATAAGCAAAACGTCTGTCATCACAACAGTGGTGCCACCACATCATCTGCTGTTCATAAGTAAAAAAAAATTAGCTTAGTTGAAAATTTCAGTCCTCACAATCTTCTTGTACGTTTTATCTTGTGCAGAAATCCATCTCTTCCTCCATTGCTGAGCCAGAGTTCATAATGACAGACTTTGCCAAGTTCGAGCGTCCAGGACAGCTGCATGTAGGCTTCCAGGCTATCCACGCTTTCCAGAAGAAACACAGCCGCCTTCCTGTACCCTGGAACCAGGTAAATTTGTGGTAGATTTAATGATTATGGATAAAGCCCAACAGTTTGATAGTTGCCATTATAAATTGTGCAGCACTAAATGGGAACATTTACACTCAATTAGTAGTAGTCTGAGTTTTGTAACATGGTGAGCGGTGTGTATTCCAGGCTGACGGTGATGAGCTGTTGACATTGGCCAAAGAGGTGAACTCTGCCCTGACGGGGTCTGCCAAAGTGGAGGAGTTGGATGAAAGCCTTCTCAAAAAGTTGTCATTTGTTGCTGCTGGTGACCTAGCCCCTGTCAATGCATTCATTGGAGGTCTGGCTGCGCAGGAAGTGATGAAGGTCAGTGGATTGAGTACTACACTATCTGCTGTAGTGGTGTGTGTTTTTATTTAATTCAAATTACGTCTTTTGGTATACTGCTGTGTAAGTCAAAGAAATTGATTATTATTATCTGGGATTTGACATATTTGGACTTCAAACCCTGATAAATCTTCAAAAAATCATAAATGTTCTTTTACATTTTTAATGTGCTCTTTGTTCTTTCAGGCATGCACAGGAAAATTCATGCCCATAATGCAGTGGCTGTACTTCGATGCCCTGGAGTGCCTGGCTGAAGAGGAAGGAGTTGTGCTCACAGAGGAAGAGTGCGCCCCTGTAGGTGTTCAGAGCAAATCGCTCACACCAATACTGAAGACGGACGACATGATGGTGACAAACTATGGTGTTAAAGCTTCTTTTCTGCCTTGTCTTTCTTTTCTTCCAGAGGAACAGTCGATATGATGGGCAGATTGCAGTGTTTGGCACCAAGCTGCAGGCTTTGCTTGCCAAACAGAGGTACTTCCTGGTGAGTCGTCCAATGGAAAACATTCCAACACCTCCTCTGGCATCCTGCTGCTAAGGGGAGATTAAAAGAATAAGTCTGGTGATATTCTACAAAAAGGCCAGACCAAAACCAGCAATGAATTGAACTAAATACAATTGTTTGTGTAGCCAAAGCCAAAAACTACAGTGGAGTTTAGGAATGTATTATGGAAATGATTTAGCCTTCTAGACGTGTGGTGTGTGTTCGTTTTTTTTTTTTTTTTTTTTGGTTTCTAAGATTTGCATATGAAGTAGAAGTTTGTGCTGAGAATGTATGAAGCATTAAGAGACAGAATAACAGTGTTTGTTTTGTTTTTTTTGTCTGTCTTCGTATTTGTCAACAAACTCCTAATATAGCCAGCCTTATGCTTAACAGTAATATTTCTCTGACATTGCCATATTTTTGATTTGGCATACCACATGCATGCTCTGTCAGAGTATAATACTTGGATTTCTCTACTGAACACTGTAAATAGAAGTTCGTTAAATGGTGGTTAATACATGGACCATGCGGTACAACTTGAATTTCTTTACTCACTGAGAGGTTTTATCATTCCAGGTGGGAGCCGGTGCCATTGGCTGTGAGCTATTGAAAAACTTTGCCATGATTGGTCTGGCAAGCGGGGATGGGGAGGTCATTGTAACAGACATGGACACCATAGAGAAGTCCAACCTGAACAGACAGTTCCTTTTCAGACCCTCTGATGTTACGGTCAGTATAATCTCTGCTCAACCCTTTCCTTTGATAGATATGAAGCAGATAGTGCACAGCATTTGGCCATTTGTCGACTTGAATTTAAGATTTCCAAGCAGTGTTGTGTATGGATTTTCTTTTCATTGCAACTGCTCCTGAGTGCACTCTAACTGCTGCTGATGGATGATGTCATAGTACAAGATTAGATGAAGGAAACTGAATGCCTGTGGCCATAATGGCTCATTGTTGATGTATTAGAGTATTGGTTATTTCAGGTGGTGTTAAATGAATTGCAGTGACCTTTAAAGTACAGATTGGTATTGGAACACTATTATTGTTACATGACATTGTTTGCCTCAGTTTATTCAAGGGAGACATTGTTACAGCTTGATTCCACGAGGCACGGCTACAACCTGTCCCAGCTGCGAAGCTGATGACCGCCATTCCAGACTATACCAGATGCAGCACGTTTCAAAAGCGTCTCAGAAACTACAGTTCTCCGCTTTGCTCCTTTTTTATTACAGTTTGTCTAGGTTTCAGGGAAGCCACGTCAATCTGCGCAGAATCTGCGCATTATATCAAGAATAAACGTGTGACATGACGTCATGGAGCAGTGGCCGGTGGAATCAAGGTGTTAAAAAGGAAATTGTGGTTGAAGGAACCCACAACTGACAGCCAAGTGCCACAGAGTTATTCTTGAAATGTCCTTAATGAAGGGACCTTTTTTAAATGTACAAAACCACACATCATACACGAAAATGAGTATTTTCGTATGGCCTTCCTAGAAAAAAGTCACATCAACAAGGATGACCACTGCGTCAGTTTTCTTCTTCTTAAAATTTGCGTGTTTTGCCATACTAATGTTTAGAATTTGATCAGAAAGTGAAAGGGTCATTATTAACATCGTGTGTACGTATGTGGGAACAGAAAATGAAGAGTGACACAGCTGCTGCTGCAGTAAAGCAGATGAACCCCTCCATCAAGATCACCGGTCACCAGAACAGGGTGGGCCCCGACACGGAGAGGGTCTATGACGACGATTTCTTTGAAAGCCTTGACGGAGTGGCCAATGCACTGGACAATGTTGACGCACGTAGGAGACACAGAAATTTCAATTCTTTCAAATGTTTAACTGCAATTTAATATCTTTGCACTTAAATCGCCCTCTTTATTTAAGCTCTGTCCTGTGCCTTTTGTCTGTGTCAATTCTGCAGGTATGTACATGGATCGGAGGTGTGTGTACTACCGTAAGCCCTTACTGGAGTCTGGTACTCTGGGTACCAAAGGCAATGTCCAGGTTGTGATTCCCTTCCTCACAGAGTCATACAGCTCCAGCCAAGACCCTCCTGAGAAGTCCATCCCCATCTGCACACTCAAAAACTTTCCAAATGCCATTGAACACACACTGCAGGTCAGTAGGCGCGAACACGGCTGCACTTCAGATTAACACAGGCTGCTGGGTGAGCAATTTAGAAAGGCATTAATTCTAACAGCATTCTATATTGATTTATATTTACAAAGTCCAGATCACATTAAAGTCTTGTTTTACTAGAGCACAAAATATGTATGTAAAATGAGTGAAGATGCCATGCCCTAACAGCTTTTGGTAAAAATGTATTTAATAGTTCATATATTTCTGAAAATTGTTTGCCAAGCTCTAGAAAATGACACTACATCACTCTAAAACAAATACATACTAAAATTGTGTTTGTGTATAATTGATCTGTTCTCAATGTCCTCTGTTTAGTGGGCCCGTGATGAGTTCGAGGGACTATTCAAACAGCCACCAGAGAATGCCATGCAGTACCTCACGTGAGTTGCCTTCACTGTCATTTCAAAGTGACCATGTGGCATCACTGTACTTTATCTATACATATAAAATTCTCATTTCATCATAAAATTGAATGCCGAATTGGCAATGCCATCTTTTTAATAATAGTTGGAGCTGGGGATATGGTCTTCAAGTGTTGATGGAATGTTTTGGTGATCTCTCATTTCTTTAAGCACGCTAAATGGTTGTGCCTCAATCTGTAAAAGGGCTCAGCATATGGTAATTCTTAGTATTTGATATTATTACTATATTACTATATATTTTTTATATTTAAACGCCGTCAATTATTTTATTGCACATTAATGAAGTGAAAGTCCGTTGCTCACTGGCTCTGAATACACATACAGTCAAACCATGTGCCCCAGGAGTGGTGGGATGTTGTAAATCACCCACCTGCGGCTTCTGTGTGCTACACAGCTGTAGGCCATCATCTAGTTTTGCGGGGATGCTCTGCCATGCGAATGCCCTCCTGTTGATGTCCTATGTAGTAAACAAATAAATTCTGGAGGATCAGTCTCTCTCAGTGATTTGTTCTCCGCGTCACCTACAAAAAGTTCAAGACAATTCAACTTCAGCAGCGGGCGTGTGCGTGAGGCGACCCATTCACCTCACTCTAGCAGGGACACTTGGTACTGAACAGACTGTTTGCTGCTCCCTCATAAAAGAAATATTTCTGCTGATACCTGTTCAGAAAAAAACAAACAGATTTAAATATGTTAAGCTGTTGCTCAGAAGGTGCCTGTTATGATCGGGGCTCTGGACTCTTAACTTGTGTTAACGAGCTATAAAAGGTAATGCAGTGGCAAATAGCATTGGTTTTATATTTGGTTATATTAATGTTTAAGTTGAGATCTACAAGAAATATATTATTGCTACTGTATAAAGGGAACAATACTGGTTAAAAGCACCTTATTTGTTTAGTGTTTGCAAACCACGTTATTGCACTTTTGTGTAAAAAAACAGTATATTTAAATTAAAAGTACGCAATACACTACTTTAGAATTCATTATTCAATTTTGCGCATAACAATGTGATTAATCGCAATAAATTTTAATCGTTGCCCAGCACTAATTTAAACTTTTTACAAAACAAAATCCCATGCTTAAAACAATTCTTACACTGACCCTGCTGGGTGAGGTATAGCGCCTTTCTAGTCTTTTCGACCACTCAAAGCGCTTTTACAGTACATCTGCATTCACCATTCACACACATTCATACACTGGCGAAACAGCCGCCAGAGGCAAATCGGGGTTCAGTATCTTGCCCAAGGACACTTCGACACGCAACCAGGGGGAGCCAGGGATTGAACCGCCGACCTTCCGAT
>NC_060157.1:16129771-16362890 GCF_021292245.1 Micropterus dolomieu | reverse complement strand
CAGGGACACTTGGTACTGAACAGACTGTTTGCTGCTCCCTCATAAAAGAAATATTTCTGCTGATACCTGTTCAGAAAAAAACAAACAGATTTAAATATGTTAAGCTGTTGCTCAGAAGGTGCCTGTTATGATCGGGGCTCTGGACTCTTAACTTGTGTTAACGAGCTATAAAAGGTAATGCAGTGGCAAATAGCATTGGTTTTATATTTGGTTATATTAATGTTTAAGTTGAGATCTACAAGAAATATATTATTGCTACTGTATAAAGGGAACAATACTGGTTAAAAGCACCTTATTTGTTTAGTGTTTGCAAACCACGTTATTGCACTTTTGTGTAAAAAAACAGTATATTTAAATTAAAAGTACGCAATACACTACTTTAGAATTCATTATTCAACTTTGCGCATAACAATGTGATTAATCGCAATAAATTTTAATCGTTGCCCAGCACTAATTTAAACTTTTTACAAAACAAAATCCCATGCTTAAAACAACTCTTACACTGACCCTGCTGGGTGAACAACTGATAAAGAAAAGGTGAATGTAAATGTAAATGCTCTGTACTTGTATAGCGCCTTTCTAGTCTTTTCGACCACTCAAAGCGCTTTTACAGTACATCTGCATTCACCAGTCATACACATTCATACACTGAGCCTAAACGGAAACTAACATTCACACACATTCATACACTGAACAGCCGCCAGAGGCAAATCGGGGTTCAGTATCTTGCCCAAGGACACTTCGACACGCAACCAGGGGGAGCCAGGGATTGAACCGCCGACCTTCCGATTAACGGCCAACCCGCTCTACCTCCTGAGCCACAGCCGCCCCTATATATATAGTAGGTGACTGCCCTTCACTTATGTTAACCAGCTTATGAACTTCATAATCATTGTCCTTGCAGAGATCCAAAGTTCATGGAGCGTACTCTGAAACTTCCTGGAGCGCAGCCTGTGGAGGTGCTGGAGGCTGTTTACAAGAGTCTTGTCACAGACTGCCCCCACAGCTTGGCTGACTGTGTAGCCTGGGCACGCAACCACTGGCAGTGCCAGTACAGCAACAACATCCGCCAGCTACTGCACAACTTCCCCCCAGAACAGGTACATATCGAGTCCACTGCACAGTTGTCTCGCAGCACTTGCTGTCTGGTCTGAGGTTTCCCCCTATTTTGGTGTCTACTGCTCCCATTTCTAAAAGAATTGAGAAGTCACAACTCCTGCATTCATCATGAACAGGGCTTTTAGACCTGCATTAGACTGCTGATCTATCGTGGTTATTCTCCCTTTTGCTTACACACTTCACATTACTTGACTGACTACGAGCTCTGTTTAGTCATTGAGATGCTGCAAAAATGTGTAAGTAGATTAGAGGTTAAGGCACTGGCCATGAACCATAACGCCCCCCACCTTGCTGGAGAACTTTGTTGCATGTCATTCTATCTCTGTTATTTCTCTATTGGCTGTCCAAAAAATGACAGATCCAACAAATCTTTAAAAAGTAAAATTGACAAATATGCAGTTATGGAACATCATTATGAAATGTACATTGCCAAACCTAGCTAGCTTTTAAGCTTTTTTTTTTTTTTTAGTGGTTTAGTGTTATATATATATATATATATTTTTTTTTCTTTTTTGTGGCTTTCAGCTCACCAGCTCTGGTGCCCCCTTCTGGTCTGGCCCAAAGAGATGTCCTCACCCCTTAGAATTCAGCACTAGCAATGTAAGTATGGGTTTATTATGTTTCGTATGTACACCTACTTGACCACTGTCCGCTCAAAACTAGTCTCAAGACACTGACAGAAGCACTGTCTTTTTTTAGGACCTGCACGTGGACTATATAATGGCGGCAGCCAACCTGTATGCCCAGACATACGGCCTGCCAGGAAGCACCGATCGTGCAGCCGTGATCAAGATCTTGCAGGAGGTCAAGGTGCCACCCTTCACCCCTCGTTCAGGGGTTAAAATCCATGTGTCTGATCAGGACCTGCAGAATAGCAATTCCTCTGTTGGTAAGATGGGCAAATCGGTGCATTCAAGTTTTTAAAGATCTTCAGCCAAAGAAATGTGTTAATGTGATTGATTTATTGTTGATAATAGCTTATACATTGAAGGCTTTATGGCTACTGTGAGACAAACTGATCCCTTTTGTTTATAGATGACTCCAGACTGGAGGAGCTGAAGGCGCAGCTGCCTTCCCCGGAGTCTTCCCAGTTCAAACTCTGCTCCATTGACTTTGAGAAGGTACGCAATCTTTTCTCCTATATCAGTATTTTGCTGTAGTCCTATTGCAAGTGCAGGTTAATGTTGTATTGAGACTGTGTGGTGGCCTCTATTAACAGGATGATGACAGCAACTTCCACATGGACTTCATCGTAGCAGCATCTAACTTGAGAGCAGAGAACTACGACATTCCCCCCACAGACAGACACAAGGTGGGGGCACACATTTTACACTTGGCTTTGGGTGAAATAATAACTTGCAGTCCCCTGATCTCTCGATTAAATACAGAAGTTTACCTGGTGGTGTTTATATTAATTATTAACATCTTTTTTCTTTTTTTACGCTGACGCTCATCACCATTTAATCCAGAGCAAGCTGATCGCTGGCAAGATCATTCCTGCCATCGCCACTACCACGGCCGCGGTGGTGGGCCTGGTGTGCCTGGAGCTCATCAAAATTGTCCAAGGACACAAGAAGCTCGAGTCATTCAAGAATGGCTTCATGAACTTGGCCCTGCCTTTCTTTGCCTTCTCTGAGCCCATCGCTGCTCCCAGACACAAGGTAGGCAGCAACATGCGTATCACTGTTTGTTCTGAGCTTGTAGGAATACATTTTTGCCATTAATACTCAATATATAATGTGTGTATGTAAGTGTCATCTCAAAGTCTACCCAAATGTAGTCATTTGATGTTATGAGCTCCAATGATGATCCAGCCATGCTAATACTGATGCACCAGACGGATGTAGTCTGACTGGGTGTAAGTGAGTTCAACTCACCTTCTCACACTGATTCTATCAGTGTGTGCTGAGGAGACGAATAAAAAGTTTTTTTATATATATATATATAAAAAATGAATGATTTCTGCTACTGTTTGTAATGTCTATTTGTGATCTGGCATTATTATGGTATCAATCCTTACTCTGTTTTTTGACAGTACTATGAAATTGATTGGTCGTTGTGGGATCGCTTCGAGGTCACAGGGTTGCAGCCCAACGGAGAGGAGATGACGCTCCGGCAGTTCCTGGATTACTTTAAAGTATGTTCAAATCAACTTGTCTCTGCACTTTGCCGCCACGTTGTTTCTGGTGTACAGTTAACCAAACCCTAATCTGTTCTTTGTCAGAATGAACATAAGTTGGAGATCACCATGCTTTCTCAGGGAGTGTCCATGCTGTATTCCTTCTTCATGCCAGCTGCCAAACTCAAAGAGAGACTTGACCTCCCGTAAGTACATAGTTCACATGGCTGCTTCATTAGCAACAGTCGCATAAAATTTCAGTCTGAGTTTGATTCACTGTCATAATTGTATTCTTTTGTGTCTTGTAGGATGACGGAGATTGTGACTAAAGTGTCGAAAAAGAAGCTGGGCAAACATGTGAAAGCCCTCGTGTTTGAGCTATGCTGTAACGACTTGTCAGATGAAGACGTGGAAGTGCCCTATGTCAGATACACCATCCGCTGAGCTCCATACTAAACCCATCCACAGGAGGGTGTGGATTGCAGGGGGTGTGTGGGGGGTGCGCAGGGTGGGTGCTCTGAAGAGTTGAGGTGGGGATTGGGGGTGGGTGGGTTGATCCAGGTCAGCTCTAGTGGATCATTATTTTTGTTTTTTGAGGCCTGTGGTTTGTTTTAACCTGTGCCTGAGTGTACATAGCCCCAGTATGCGGATTAAAGGATACCTTGTATGTGTGTTAAGCATCCAGTTGGTGCTAGGCTGTGGAAACAGGTGTCATTGGAGGAAGGGAGCATGTATACTGGACCTCCCGATGTTTCTCAACAGCAGAACCCCTCTGCTCAGTTTAATTCTAAGCCTTAGTGCTCTTTTGGTACTCCATAGTCCAGCTAGTGTCCCTCTGAAACATCCTCACACTCTTACTAGCCTTCAGCACTAACGGAGGACCTTCTAATCCAGCCAACTGACTCCCCTCCACTCTACTTGTTCCCGCCCTCCAACCCCTGTCTCTTAGACCTGGTCCCACATTACTGTTTGTTTCGTTCTTTCTCAAAGATGTTCAGCCAAGAATCCCGAAAATAGTGTAATGTGTGTATATATCACTGCCCCTAATTCTACCAGAGACCCCAAATTTGAAACTGTAGAAGCACCTCAAGACACTTACACCCCAAGCCAACAGCATCTCCTGACTGGAAAATAATCGTATCTCACGCCAGTTTGAGGTGCCCCTACACCCACCTCATCCAGCACCCTGTTGTTTTGGAGGGGCTCTTGCACATGACATCAGTTTTCTCTTCATATTTCGTGTTTCATTAATTTCTATTTTTTTGGGGGATGGGTAAAGTTTTGGAGCACACACCTTGTAGATCATAAACTGTCTTGTTTCTACTTTGTTAACTCCAAATGACATTACAGTACAAGAGTAAGGCAATGAGATGTATCTTGAAATGGGAGCACTTAGTGTGATAGTGAATAAACATGTAAAAAACATACCTGGATTTGTGTGGTTATTTGACTTTTTTCGTATGGTTGCATTTGGGTAAATTATGTATCTGATTGGCTTTAAGTGCTAACACTTGAGTGTGAGATATTAGTGTTTTTCCTGTCTTGACTGGCTTCTTGCTCTTTCAGAAGTTTCGTTGTAGAGCATATCCGGGAAGCGCAGTCTGAATCAGCTAAACGCCTACCTGTGAAATTACAATGAAAACCCCAATCACTTTTTTTCTGACAATGCTGAGGATGCTAAAAGGAACAGACACTTCATGAATAATTTTCTGTAGTTACACATTTACCTTATTCTTCCTGTCACACAGCGTTCGTCCAGTTGGGCCCCTTTTTGTCTAAAAGGTAAGTGTTTTAAGTTCCATCACTTGACAGGTTTGAGTGAGAGGCTGTGTTTGAAAAGTGGAGTTATGAACCCTCCTCCCAGAGAGCAGCGGATACATGAGTATGTGCAACTCAAAAGGATGTGGTCGTGTGTGAGATGAGGAAGAAAGTGAGGAGGAAGGAGTGCACTGAACTCTGACAAGCTGCTGGCAAACAAGTCCCTCTATGCTACTAAAACAGTATATAGATAGTCCAAATCTAAAATCTATTTCAACGTTTCTCACTTTGAGAATGTGTGACGTTTCTGTGAAGATGCACTGAAGACAAAGAAAAAGATGGAAGTGGAGGAGACTGGTGAAACAAAGACTTCCTGGTATGATTTTTTTTTTTTCTTTGTTTTTTTTAAATATTCGTTGTTACCGTTTGTACCTTGTGCTGTATATAAAGGGCAGGGATTAATATCCCACAGCGTAGAATATTTAAATATGTTGGAGGCATGAATGTTTGTGCACATCTGACATCATGGTGACAGAATGTAACCGTTTATATTACTGTTCATCTCACTGGAAAAAAAACTGCAATAAAATCACCATGTCTCTATCAATAATGTACTTTTATATAACTTGAGGCACAAAAAATTTGTCATTTTGGTAGACTACTCCGGTCCAATGCAGCTATTTAGATTAATTTCAAGTAAAATAACAAAACAATATGGATGTTTGCTTTGTGCCCATTAACAATTTTAGGTCTGCGCAAGGGGAGACGCCCTCCATCATTTGTGACCATGCAGGGGTAAGTCACACAATTTACCTTATTTCTTTCACCTTCTTTTCTACTGTGTAAAACATAGGCAGGCTCTCTCCTTGAAGCCCGAGAAAAACACAGAACATAAATGACATAAATGTCTGCTTTTTAGAAGAAGAGAAAACAAGATCCGGCCCCTGAAACTGTGATCAGAATCCTGGAGGTGAGTGCTATCTGAGACGCACCGTTAAACTCTTCTCTCCCAGTGCCTCTTCTTCATCTTCATGTCTCGTTCTCTCTGTAACTAGCGGAAGTTAGTCAACCTTACCTTTGTGACCACAATGCTGAGGGCAGAGCTAACTGAGAGATGTGAGCATTATGTTGAGCTGTGCAGCCACAGAGGCTCTCTGGGTGCACGAATCTTAAACTCATGTTTAAGCTGCGATTTTGCACAGCTTTCCTCTTTTGCTGTCATCTTAACCTTCATCACCATTGCTCATATAGAAATAAATTTTTCACTGCCAGTATTTAAATACCTTTCATTCTGTTACTACACTGAATATCCAGCTGATGTGGTTAGTGTTGCAAAAGCAGACAGACATCTTGTATTTTACTACAGAGGCACAGTTTTAACCTTCTTCCTCTTTGAAAGTGTCACACAGGAAATGAGAGATCTGCACCATGCAATATCTCACCCCCCTCTACACATCTCTTTTTTTTCCATTTTCCTGGACTTGCTCATGTCTCTCTCAACTTCAATTTTAACTTATTCTGATGTGTCCTGTTTTATCAGGATGAAGAGGATGACGAGGAGGGTGCGATGATATCCGACCACATGAAGGATTCAGAGGTGAGGTGTTCCTCTTTTTTTGCAGAGGCCAGATGTCTGTTCAGCTGTCTGTTCAGTATTTTAAAGTACACGGCCTGCCTTGATAAGCTTGTGGAGTGTTTTGTTCTTATCAAAACTGGAACGTTTATTTTATTTTAGGAGCCCAGCAATAAAAGGGTCAAACCTGTGGCAAAGTCCAACAGCCTCACAGGTGTCTTAACCCCAGTAAAGACCCCGGCTCTGAAACGCATCGGGCAATCCATTTCGGTAACAGTGCACAAACACACTCACACACACCCTGTCCATGTGCAAAATGACTTGAGCGTGCACACGTTCAGCCACTCTGCTCTCTTCACAGCGGTCTATCAGTTTTCGCACAGAGGCTCGACCTTTGCCCCCGGCCCTGCGCCCTCGCTCGAAGGCCTCGTCATTCCCACGCCGGCGCAACAGCCAATGCTGGAGTGATACTGTGGAGAGCCATGACCTCACCGCAAAGGAGATCAAACGTCAAGAGGTGTGAGGTCCAGCATGTGTGTAGTGTAGTTCAGCTGCAGAAACTTTATGCTGGCGTTAATAATGCAGTGTTTTTTTGGAGGGGAGGGGGGTTGGGGGTCAAGCTGTGGGGCTGTGATTGCAGTGTGTGGGCGGAGTGATTAGTGCCTACTCTTTATTTCTCTGAAGCAGCTCTACTCAGCGATTACGAAAGAGGATGTGAGTTGGCACTGGAGGCTCAACTTCCTTTATTGAACAATCAGCTGGGAAAGCTCATGCTTGTCCGTCTGTGTGTTTTACATGGTGTGCAAGTGTATATTTGCTGTTTGTGAACTGCGTGTGCATGCATCCCAGTGTTGGTGTTCATGTGCCCAGTTGTTGAGCAGTTTTTCACCCTTTTGCAGGTGATCTATGAGCTGACTCAGGGAGAGAGGCAACTCATTGAGGACCTCAGTCTGGTTAAGAAGGTACTTGTCCACTTAAAAATAGCATTTGATCTCTATTACCTTTATATCAGAACAAATTCATTCCAGTTTAATATATTTGAAAGTCTCATTCCACTTGTCCTGACACCAATTTCTCACAAGCGCTGCACTTATTCTTAACTTACCTACCAGGTGTACTATGAGCCCATGTTGAAGTTGGACATCATGACAGAGAGTGAGCTTGGAAAGATCTTTGGTACACTGGACTCTCTCATTCCACTCCATCAAGGTAAACCGCCTCTCTGGTTTGCGCACACTTCCTTTATCCTATGTCGCTCAACGCCTCAACACAACCTCCACATTTCCTAATCATATTTAAAGCAAGTAGAGCTGAGTGATAATTAGATAATAAAATGTCATCACTCGTTGACTTTCAGAGGAATCAGGAATCTCGTTTCACACAGTTCTGTCCAAATTAATGGTTCCAAATAAATTCTCATTTTAAACTGTCTGTTAGTTATTGAAGGTCTCGCTTTACACATATGATGACTCGTCTTAGATAAAATGCGCAACAGTGGTCCACTGTTCACTGCACTGACCATCAATGGTTAAAACATCCATCTGCCATATGATGATATACAATCTATTTATATTGTTATTGTTGTGATATGCAACTATGAGGTCCAGCCCTAAAACCAAGTGTGTAAAACCACACAAGGAGAATGTCCATTCACTCACTTCACACAGAGAGAATTTGCTGATGTGATGTCTTTTTCCTTTTAAGTAAAGGAAGTTAAATGAGTTGAGAGTGATGTTTCTGTGGTTATCTGTCTGTGAGCTGTAGTAACACTGGTGTTCAAAAATCCATTTCAATACTTCTTTTTGTTCCCTGCCAGAACTTCTTACTCGTCTTGAGCGGCTGAGGGGATCAGAGAAGACGGTCGGAGAGGTGGGACCTACTCTGACAAATTGGGTGAGTATTTCCATGGAAACCAAGAAAAGGGGCTTAACTCTCTTTCACTCTCTCTAGTTCCTGTATTTGCGCTATTATGTTCCTCTCTTAACCAGAGTCATAGAGTTCAGTCTGTGTTCGTCTCTACTTCAAATATCCTGTCTCATTGCTCCTTTCTTCCTCCCTGCAGTTCCCTTGCCTGGAGGCCTACGTTACATATTGCTGTAACCAGGTGGGAGCTAAAGCACTGCTTGACCAGAAAAAGCATGAGAAAAGAGTGGAGCACTTCCTGCGCCTGTGTCAGGAGTCTTCATTCAGCAGGAAACTGGACCTGTGGAACTTCCTGGATCTGCCCCGGAGCCGTTTGGTCAAATACCCTCTGTTGTTGAAAGAGATACAGAAGTGCACACCTCCAGACCACCCGGATGAGGACACATTGCCTGATGCTGTAAGTTGGTGTCCAGCCCATTCATGTACAAGTGCATTCACACGTGAATGTGAAGGCACGCACATTTAATTACTTGAGATAACTGCTGAATCCACATGTAAGGCTTCTGGACCTGCAGACTTTGGTCTTACATAATGTGACTTGTCTCATGTGCTCATCCTCACTATTTCAAGTTGGTGAGGGTGCTGGAGAGTCAGAAGTGAATTGAAATGGCACTTGAAAGCTGAAATTAGATAGACCTGAGTTTCCTTTGAATGTGATAATTTGTTTATTTATTATTTATTGCAACTAATTTGTTTAGTTTCACAATCTTTTAGGTGCTAAGCTTTTTTTCTTAGTAGCATGAAAATCACCATTTGTCAGTCTGAATTACAACGCACCAATCCAAATTATGAAGCCTTAGGGCTGTTATGTATGAACACAATATCAAAAATCAATAAATACCTACTAAGTATTGTACCATTAGGCTTTATGGGTTGCTTCAAACCCACTCTTTTTCAGTCTGTTAGTGTGGGAAGTCCAGACATTTGGCTTTACCTAATAGCTCCATTTTAAAATCTAAAATACTTTGTACATTAGCGGCTCCAAATGGCAGCAATAGATAATTGTTTTATGAAACATTAACTTCAGAAGCCAGTGATCCTGTGATATGACATTAGCAACTTGAAAGTAATACCTCATATTCACCAGTTTGGCTGGTCTTTTTATTACTTCATATATCTTGCTGTTCAGGACACAGTTTTGCGTTTAAGATGGTTGTAGTCTTTAAAATCTCACATTTGAAACCGGATGCTGTGTTCACTTACATTTTGCTGAGATATATGGTGTGAGTCGTATCCTATTCATAACGCCATCCCAAAATTAATTTCAATTCTACTAGAGCTACAGTTGGAGGAGACGGTTCACTTTGTTAATCACCTAAATGCCACATAAAATGCATTCATGTTGTGGTCGCACATTGTTCTGTTCAGCTGGAGATGATCCAGAGCATCGTGGCGGAGGTGAACAAGAAGACAGGAGAGGCGGAGTGTCAGTTCTACAGGCGGGGTCTGGCCTACCTCGAAGACAGTCAGAGACTGCCAGAGATCCAGCAGTCCCGCTTCCTCTACTGCCACGGAGAACTCAAGAACAACAAGGGCCAGGTAATGGGGCTCTCAGTTTTTATGTCTAATGATTGACCTTCAAGTGGTTCTCCTGAGGTCGTTGAATTATTTGTATCTCAAGTGAAAAGGGTCAGTTCCTACATATACATACAGACCTCTGCTCCTTTCTGACCAAGGCTGGATTTTGATCTTAGGCCCTTAAATCTGACTTAAAGTCTGACTCTGTATCATCTCCTTTTATTGTTACTGTCATTTCTGTGTAATTTATTTAAAAAAATAAAATTTTATTTTTTCTATGGTAACCCTGACCGTTTTCTTAATGTCTATTTGAATATTGTGGTGAACATTGTGGTAAAGCCAAGTCTCTCACTTGGCGTGTGTCTGCCTCCTCTGTCAGCGGCTGCACGTCTTCCTGTTTGAGCTGGCTTTGGTGCTGAGCAGGCCCGGGGAGGACAGAGATGGAGGTCAGGTGTTCCATGTGTACAGACAGCCTCTGCCCAATAACATGATACATCTGGAGGAGATCCCAGATGGGGAGGCTGGTGGAGGGGGCACCTTCAGGGGAGCCTTCACTGGAGGAAATGATAAAGGTATGCATGATCTGATGTTGTTGTTCCTGATATGTGATGAATGACAAAGATCATCCAAATTTAGAAGCTTTAATCAGCGAATAGATGGGGAATCCCCATTGGTCGAAGTGAAACCTAAACCCTTCCTTCCCTCCTTTCCCTCTCTCGTCCACCCCCCTCTCCCCGTCCCGTCCCGTCCCCATCTCCTAGTGAGGAACTGTTTCCGTGTGAGCAGCAGAGGGCGCTCCAAAGCTCACTCTTACAGCCTGCAGGCCAACGACTCCTTCAGCAAGCAGCAGTGGATCACCTGCCTGCGCCAAGCCATTGTCCAGTCACGAGACAGCACTGCCCAGACCCGCCAGTCGCAGCTCTCCCCTCACCCCGATCCCGCCCTCTATCACATAGCCGAGCTCAGCCTCAGCTCGGACGCAGAAATGGCAGACCATACCAGTCGCTGACTGTAAGACTGATCGTCAGGAGGCCTGGGGACATTCTATATATCTGTACATTGACATTGGAGGAAACAAAATAATGACTATCTGTGAAAGATGGTTGTGCTTACACACGCATAGAATTTCCTATAAGGATAATTTTCTCTTTTTGCATTTTCTGATGGATTGTGTGATGGGGGATGTGTACTGTACAGCTTGGGAACAGTATTACTGAATGTGAATTTACTGTGTAAAATGTTTCTGTGTTCATTTTTTTTTTAAAATAAACTGACACTTAAAGGTTTGTTGATGTATTCATGGCAAAGTGCACAAAGACGAGTCTAAGTATAGCCAACAGGATCTACAAAGAAAAGATTAGTGATGATTATCCCCCCCCCCCCCCCCCTTTCTCTCTTTCCCTCTCTCTCTGACACCGGTGACAGGGCAGGGGAGAGAGGTAGACTTTCAGTTCTAGCCTACAGACACACAGTGAAACAGTAGACGTCCCCTTATGCATTTTTAACAGCTCAGCAGGTGATGGGAACAGTTAGGTTGGGACTGTGTGTCCAAGATAGAGTGACCAAGTGATCAGGTGAGTCCAAGCTGCTCTGTTTATTCGATAATGCTACAATATTTGTCAGGCGTTATATGCAAACTAACTTTATTTGCAAGATTTTGGACAAAACCTCAATGTGAGTAGGTTTGGCTTTGATAACATCGTAGAACATTGCTTGTGAGAGTGGCATGTTCTGTTTTATTGGTTTTATAATTGGCTATTTAACCAATGAACACTTGAGATGAGTTCTCCAGAATTCTCTTTTTGTAAATACGTATCCTTAAAGTGATATGTTAAGAACTGGATTCATTGAGCTCTCTGTCAGACCTTGACTCTTCCGAGCTCCTCTGCACGCTGTAATTATTATTAATTATGAGAACTGTGAGCCAGAGTGGATCAACTCGATCTATTCAAGATTTACCTTAAGGGGATGCTCCTAAATTGCCTTCCTAAATTAATCCTATTCTTTTTCCCTCAGCTGTGAATGACATCCCTATTCATTTTCCTGGAAAGAGACGATAATACTCTATCATCTGCTACATTCATTAAAAAAAGAGGACTCTTTTCTCTCTGTCATACTGCTTATGAACTACCATTACGTTCTGCTCACCTTTGACCCTGAGTGTGAAAAGAAACAGAGGTGGTGCAACCTAGTGTGCTATCACTTCTTTGGGAAGCCCTTCTGTCCACCTGAGGATCCCTTTTGGCAGACACTTTTGAGGTTTACTGGTATACTAGGATGCCTGGAGCCAGTGGCGTCAACGTGGAGGGCTCTTGTGAGGCCCTGCGTCGAACCCTGGTGTCACAGAACGGCCTGCAGAGAGAGACGGCCGACATCTCCCAGTCTGTCCTCTACACCTCTCTGATGGGCCTGCTTCTGGTCACTGACAACGAGGTGTGCAAAACACAACATTGTGCAGCCCTTTCGTTTAAGCTCAGACCTTCAAGTCTGGTAGTCTTGTAGGCTTGTTCGTATTGTAGCATTTATGGGGCGCTCATGAGACGAACATAAACACAGACAGAGAAATCGTGTCAAGGAATTGATGGAGAGTACACATCAACACACGTGTTTCAGCACCTGTCAGCACTCCTTGGTCTCTAATAGGATGAATGCTTGAGGCTGACCTCCTTTTAGCCACTCTTGTTATGTCAATGACATAAGAAGGCTAAATCTGTCCTACCAGTGCTGTACACACACTGACATTGCAGGGTTAAGGCAGACAGACAGCGCTGTGTCTTACAGACACAGCCAGGGGTCAAATAGTAGGGCACACTTGCAGTGAGCTACATGTGTATACAAATTAAAAATAGGAGAAAGACTTAATACAGAAATAACCGCTCAGTAGTTCAGGTCAATAGCTTCCTGTTTTGTCTTTATTTTCCAGAAAGAGCAGCTCACCTTAGGAAGTGGAAGGGTTGGCCTCAGAAACATAGGAAACACAGTAAGTGTTTAATGATGTGAGTTAAGCAGAGTCCTGGAAGAACAAAGCTTCCAGAATTGTTATTTTTTTCATTAACAGGTTCACTGTCCACTATACTTGTTCCAACTTAGTGTTTCCTGAATGCAGTAGCCCAGTGTTTGTCTCACACACGTGGCCTACGGGACTACTGCCTCCTCAAGTCCTACAGGGATGAGAAGTTCTCCAGAGAGGAGGCTAAGCTCATGGAAGGTATGCTCCTGCTGCTCCCTCCTCTTCCTATTGTCCCTCCCATGTTATGTTTTCATCTGTCCTCACTGCTCCTTGTCCCCATGTACCAGCTTTTTCTCAGGTGCTGTCAGGCCTTTGGGATATAAATGAAGAACAGACAGTTGTAAATCCACGACAGTTTTACAATATTTTCAAGGGTGCGGTGCCCTACTTCAGTGGTTACAGGTGAGAATATAGATGATGGTTTTGATTTTTCCTCAAGCTTGAATGCAGCTATCCATGAGATTTTTGTGCAAGCCCACATTACTGTTGTGAAACTGTTTGCCACCAGCACTGATGGTGCTTTTTGGTTTTGAAGTTGAGAGTTGCATAGAAAAATACATGTTACATCTTCCCGTGTCTCTGCGTTCAGTCAACAGGATGCACAGGAGTTCCTCAGATTCCTATTGGACAAGCTGCACACAGAAATCAACCGCAGACCCTACGTTCGACGAACAGGGAAGGAACCCGAACAGAAATTTGCCAGATTTAGGTGTGTATGTTTATACGGAAACCATTCTATACTTGAAACGTTGATATCCTTCATGTGACCACATTTTGTTCTCTTTCTTTCAATCGTCTTTCATCCTCCTTTAGGATATCAGAAGAGGCGGCGGCCATGTGGAAGAAGCACTTGGAGATAGATGACAGCAGAATAGTAGGTGAGGGGAGCAATCCATTAGTCTCATCAGCATCATTAAATGAGGGCAACCACTGATCATTCTCGCCGCCCTTCTCGCAGACCTGTTCGCAGGCCAGCTGCGGAGCTCGCTGCATTGCTCAGTGTGCTCCCACTACTCCAACACATTTGATGTGTTCTGTGATCTGTCACTGCCCATCCCCAAGAGGAGCTCTGCTGGGGAGGTCACGCTGAGGGAGTGCCTGGACCTCTTCTCTCAAGAGGAGAAACTGGACAAGGAGAATTCACCAGTGAGTTAACACAGAGAGTGCAAAACCTATGGATTACAACACTTCGATGCGTCTCTCACTTTAGGGTCAAAGGTCAATGACACAGACACTGCTAGGAATGGTTCATTCCAAAAACTGAATTTTATTATTGATTTGTAACCTATATTTTTTTAATGTATTCGGTTTTTTAAATCATTGTTTGTTTCCTGCAGCCGACATCCCTGATTACATACCTCATTCGACTCCTATAATATCCAGTGGGTCTAAATGTAACACATCTAATCAGATAACGCAAGGCAAAGCTAACAGAAATAACAATAGCAGATAAAAGAAACATAAAAGAAGGAACTTATAATCAAAAAACAAGAAAAATATATTTTTTAAAGGTAATTTGGTGCTGTAAATTATGTTTTTTCAATAACGTACAAGGATGTAAATGATTTTGTACCTGATTTCAAAGTGTTACAGGGAGAGGGATCTCTATATTTAATGGTATATTGATATTGTATCAATCAAAATTTATAGAAAGTTAATACAAAGTTAAATAACAAGAGTGGTGGATCACACTTGCCTTAATATTTCAGCTGCTTTTAATAACGTTTTTTGCATGTGTGCATTTGTTTCAGATGTGTGAGAGGTGTAACAGGCATACAGAGTGCACCAAACGGCTGTCCATCCAAAGGTTTCCCCAGGTTATTGTGATCCGTATCCTTGGCCACAAAGCTTACTCAGTGTACTAACCTTACTATTACTAAGTGATGTATTTGTGCAGGAAGTTATAATGATGCTTAACAGTCACGATTAGATCTGAATCGTTTTACGATGTCACGGTGGTCCATCAGTAAAAGCACAGTGTTTGTGTCGTTCCCTCTCACTAACCTGGACCTTGGACCCTACGGACCCGTGGACTGTGGTAACACAACCAAAACTTTCTTTCAGTGTGTCCTTGTGCATTGTTACTGTGTATCATTTCATTTATTTTTGACAAAAGGAATACAGTGAAAAGTTGATATAATAAAAAGTGCAGGAGAGGTTCGAAGGTAGATTATTCCATAATTTGCAAACTTGTAAAACACACACAACATGGTTCTAAAGAACAGAACATGTAAGTCATTATATCTATGCGTGTCCCCACAGGCCCAGTTCTGTATGATTTATATGCAATATGTAACCACACGGGGACGGTGAACATGGGCCACTACACAGCTTGCTGTTCAGATGAAAATGGATGGTGCTTCTACAATGACTCCAGGTGAGATTCACCTTGCACCCAAATAAATTTGTTTTAATATGCAATTCCCTGCTAAGTCCATGTCATAGAGAGTCTATTTGAAACCCCTACTGTATCTATGGGTCATCTGTGAAATTTCTTCTGTTCTGAATCTTCTGTTTAAACCTGGAGCTATTTCTCATAATTTCTCGCCATCTACCCACCTGCAGTGTCACTTCAGTCTCAGAGAACCAGCTTCAGACCAATCAAGCCTATGTGCTGTTCTACCAGCGCAGCAACAGCACCACCACCACAACCGCCGTCAGGAAATAGACCTAAGACTGGCTGAGCAAGGCAGCCAATCAGAGCAACTTTACCTCCAGTGTCCATAGAAACAAATAGAAGCAGCAGCAATGGCATCTATGAACTTCTCAATGCACTCAAATGAACTCTGAGGAGGAGGAGAGGGAAGACATGCTCACTTTAAGGGGGCCAGAAGAGGTAATCTCCCCTACTGAATCATGGAGATGCTTTATAAGAGTCTCAGTGTGAGAGCTGAGGCAGCTCAGACGGACTGCAGACTTAAGAGTCTCTGTGCCCTAGTCCTCAGGCAGGAGTGAGCGGTGTACTTGCACAGCTCTGCAGAGCTCTGAATGCAAGATAATCGGGATTCATGCTTGCTAACATAAATAAAAATAAATCTTGGGTATAGAAAAAATTTAACATTTCATGACTCAATTGTGACATAGAACTTGACAAAGCTAAGTTTTGTGAAAATGTTCTTGAATTTAAGATGTAATTGTCCGTAGCCTACATAACTATGCTGTCTTTTTCTCCCTCCACATGGACTAATACACCTGAAACTTGAAACTCTTAAAATGAGTTATTTTTTCCTTCTGAATTATCATTTATATATAGTTGTTTTTTTTGTTTGTTTTTTTACATTTGTGTCTACTGCTATTGTACATATGGACAAATGACCCAACTGAATAAATTGCATTATTGATATTTGAAACTGTCAATACAAAAACAATGAAAAAGTGTGATGATTACTGTTGTTACACTGTTTCATACATTCAACTCATTTGTTAATACGGAATAATAAAACCGTATTCATATATATATATATTAAATCACGTGTATATTTTATACACGTAAAAGTAAAGATGCCGCAGCCTGCTGACGAATGTCATCCTTGCACATGCGTATGTGAGCGGTGGGCGGAGTTTACCAGTCGGTCAGGAAGAGGAGAAAGGCGGACACAGAAACATCAAGCGGTAATCATATTCAGTTTTGCGTTTAAACTTTAAGCCAGTTCCTGTTTCATTCAAATGAGTATCACAATAGTGTTGTGAATGCTGTAGTTGTAATTTCAGTGAGAATACCTTGAATGACAATAACCCATACCACGGGAAACACCATTAGCTTTCTTGCTAGCTAACGTTAGCTGGTTTGACAGGCCCGGACTAAAACACTGCACAGCCTTTATGCAGGAACGGGGGCACAGCACGGAAATGTTATACGTATACACCCTCTACCTCCGAGGCAGCCTCACTGTTTTCCAGCCTGGTCGTTTTGGTTTAGATTTATGTCGCACGTCATAATATTTTAAATGAAACTCTTCACATAAAAGGACGCGGGTCTGCTAGTGTTGATATCGTTGTCTAAGACTGTAACATAATGTGCCAGCCAGTAGAACTGTTGTTGGAACATACCAAGCACTGTAAATGCTTTTTTAAAATCCATTCCTGTTTGTGCAACAGTAAACGATTGGTAAAATTATGCATGGGTGTAATTATTGATGGTGAGTAGTGACTTGTGGTAACCTAAAAGTATAACCTTGTTTTGGTCCCTTTTCCATAGATGGCTGCTATCAGGAAGAAGTTGGTGATAGTTGGGGATGGTGCGTGTGGGAAGACATGTCTTCTCATCGTCTTCAGTAAGGACCAGTTCCCAGAGGTCTATGTCCCAACTGTGTTTGAGAACTATGTGGCAGACATTGAAGTGGATGGGAAACAGGTAAGCCTTAAAACAGGCTGCAAATGATGGTCTTTGGAGGGACCCTTGAAGAGACTATACAGGTGTCTAGCAAAATGAGTGATAATAGTTTTATTTAATATTGTGATTGCCTATCACATTGTCTGAATTTAAAATTCAAAGTAATTAGAGCTGCAACAATTGTTTTCATTAATGATGAATCTGTTGATAATTGTTTTGATTAGTTAATTGCTTGGTTTATAAAACATCGGAAAATCAGTTACCAAGAGTCCAAGGTTGCATCCTCAAATCAAGGAGAGAGCCAGGAAAAATGCAACCTTGGACATCCTCCTTGTAGTAATCAGTTACTAAAGCCCCAGGTCATCAAATGTCTTGTTTTATTTGACCATCAGGACAAAACTCAAAGAGAAACAATTTATTATAATGCAGGATAGTAAAAAGCAGCACATTCTCACATTTGAAACCATCAAATGTTTTTTTTAGTTAAATGGCTTAAACATTTTTTGTCAAATTGTTTACCCATCTATCCTTACATATTTAAAGTCTATGCATGCAACCCTCTCTCTCTTTTCTCAGGTAGAGCTAGCACTTTGGGATACAGCAGGTCAGGAAGACTATGACAGACTGAGGCCTCTCTCCTACCCCGACACTGATGTTATCCTCATGTGCTTCTCTGTAGACAGCCCTGATAGTTTAGGTATTGTCTTTGCAACACTCACAGCACTATGTATCAAACACCATGTGATTATGAAATTGATAAATGCTGCTAATTAATGCATTTGTTCCTCTCTACTCATTGTAGAGAATATTCCCGAGAAGTGGACACCTGAAGTGAAACACTTCTGTCCAAATGTTCCCATCATCCTGGTGGGCAATAAAAAAGATCTGCGTAATGACGAGCACACTAGACGAGAGCTTGCCAAAATGAAACAGGTCAGTTTTTTTGTTTCAAAACATGCTGGTATGTGCATGTTTGTTGGTATAAATGTTAAAATGTAAACCTTCTCTCTGATGCGTGTTTCCAGGAACCAGTTAAATATGAAGATGGCAAAGAGATGGCGAACCGCATCAGCGCCTATGGCTACCAAGAGTGTTCTGCCAAAACCAAAGATGGTGTGAGGGAAGTCTTTGAGATGGCAACTAGGGCAGCACTGCAGGCCAAGAAACGTTGCAAGAAGTCTTCCTGCCTTCTGTTATAGGCTCTCAGAGAAGAGGGAGTGGCCATTAAGCACAGATGGAGAAGGCTGCTTCCACTGATATTAAACATGGGGGGAATATTGGGGAGGGCCCTGAAAAGTTTTGCAGACATTCAATTTGTGACCACCCGATTATCCTCAGCAAATTAAAGCTGGTCTTAAATGATTTGATAGGCTTTTACACCTTGGTCCTTGGTCTATAAATTAGGTTATGTGCCATTTTGCTTTAGTCTATCAAAAACTTTCAGATCTAGAAGCTTGTAGGGCAGGTGGTGGGGGTGATTTGAAGTTGATTAGATTTAAACTGGTTGAAATGTGCCATAATTGGAATGAAGAGAGAAGATGGTCTTAACAGGCCAAAGACAATGGGGACATGAGAAAGAAAGACAGAAAAAAGACATAAATATAAAATAGGTTTGAATTAAAACCATGTCTAAGTGGATTTTTACACAGTATCGCCTACATGTAGTGCCTTGAGAGCAGTGGTCAAGAAGAGTAAGTTGTGGGGTTGGGATTCATAACTTCAGTAGGGTATTATTTTGTCCACACATCACATTCGTGAATGCTTTCTCCCTGTCATTGGCTTGGCTCCTTCAGGCCCATATTCTGACTCAGGCGCTATGCAGGGGTATGCCTAAACTAGATTGTATGAGATATTTTCCCATACTGAATCACTTACCTGTGCTTAAGAATGTGTGTGTGTGTGTGTGTGTGTGTGTGCACGCGTGCAACTGTATGGTGGTTTCTTTACTCCAATGCAGGTTTGCATGCAGTGAATGTGTGTATTAACATATGTGTCTATGTACTGTAAGCATAGAAAGGCCTTCTGCGTCACTGACCCTAACCCCTTGTTTCCATGCCAAAGTTACCCCTAATGGCCTCATTTTATGGCTCAGATGGGTAATGAAATTTAACAGCTACTTGGAGTGACATAGAAACCTTCACTTTACTGGAAGACATTGTACAATATGTAGAGGCACAATCAGGTTAAACATATGAGTTTTTAGGACCTTTTTTGTGTGTACCATTTGATTGTGTTAATCAGTGGGTCAAATCATGAGTGATATAGTTGATAAGTTGAATATTCTTTCAGATAGATGATAGGCTTATCTTTTCACTATAATGCCCATTATGTACTGTATGTCTTACAAGGCCTTGTAAGGGCATGTTATTGATGTGTATTTCAAGTTTGCCTTTTACTCAACTCTCCCCATTCCCCCTTTAATGATATTGTCATTATTGTACTATAACTTTTTATTGTTGATGTTTCAAATTTTCTTAGTATATTGTAATCATTTTACTTAATCTTGCTGTTATGATTAGCTTATGTCAATAATAAATTGCAACTGTAGTAGTTGTTTCGTTTAATCCATTGAAGGTAAAGCTTAGGGTGTAAGGCTAGAATTTGGGGGTGGGCTGCTGTAGCAGGTTTTTTCTTTTTCTTTTTTCTTTCTCTTTTTGCCCTGTGACATATTAGGATTTTCTGGATTATTTCCCCCCCAATAAAGATGAAATTAGGATTTTCTTGTAAGGTATTTATGTGTTTGATCCATAAATTCAGATATAATTACAGCAATCCAATCCCAACATTCCCGGCATTCTTTTTCCGACCCAAATAAAAACACTCATAACCTGTCAAAATATCTTAATCTCTGATTTTATATTGCATGATTTCAACAGAATCGCATGCCGTGCATGTCCTCAATTTATCAGTCATGGGGCTAACGATACTAGTTTAGGGTTGGCTTGTTAGGCTTGGTCTCGGCCAATCATCTTCGACATTTATGTCTTCTCTTTCAAAGCACCAATCATATAACAGAGTCAGGTATTGGTCCCTCCCACTCTGAAACGTCTCGCTGTGGCCATTTTACACTTGGTTCGCTGAAAAATAATTGCACTTGGTTCCCTGGAAAAATAATACATCCTTCTCACCTGGCCTTCAACGTGACATTTAAAGACCTATTGTCGGTTATATGTGGCATTGGTAAGTGTTGTCCTATTTCACATAAAACTGCAGTTGTTGTGTTTGCAACGGCTGACAGCCGTTTGGACAAACGTTAGCTAGCCAACCTCAGGCTAAACTAGTTAACGCTAGCTTACCCACTAACCGAGATGACCGCCACAAGTCATTGTTGAATGCTCGGTTTTGGATTGTAAGCTCGTGCATGTGCGTTACGCACATACGTTTATTAATGATGCAGGGTAATTTGTGGCTTTTGGTGAGTAGTTTGTAAAGCATTGACTCTAAGGTGATATAGCATTCAAAGTACGAGAAGTATGCTTTGAAAAATGCAGCTAACCCTTAGACCGACATATCTCTGGGCTTTATGTAAAGTAGTGGATTATAAGTTTTGACTTTGTTTCTAATAAACAACTGATGTATAGTTACAGTCTGCAAATTTTACTGTGATCCTCCTGATTAATGCTTCTCATTCTAAAGAGTAAACTGCCGATTTACTTCCAGGGTATCTATGCTGTAATCAAACAGAGAAAGGACCGACCAGGAGCAGAGTCACTGGATCACCATGGACTATGAAAGGAGGTGAGTTAAACATTCATTTGATACCTTTCCCCCCTCTCAGACAAATCCCTCACGTTGTTTTCTCCTTCCACAGGGGTGGGCGAGGTGACCGCACAGGTCGCTATGGCAACACACACAATGATCACAACTTTCGAGATATGGACTACCGAGGCTATGGCCAAGAGGATGAGGAGGCAATAATAGGATATGATGTCAGTGCAGAGGGGGGCAGACCATACGGCCGTGATGAGCAATCACTTAGTGTCTGTGACTTCTCACCAGGTCGTCTCCTAGACCGCCCCGGGTTTCAACAGAGAGGAGATGGGCGAGGGGACATTGGGCGTGAGGGGAAAGGGCTCCCATGGCCGGCTTGCTCTCAGTCGCAGCCTGATGTAGGCCTTCCCATGCTCCACAGAGGGGAGGAGGGATCCCGGCGGGAGTTTGAGCCGTTACGGACTGGCCAGCAGGAAAGGGGTCGGGGGAGAGGTGGAAGAGGCTTTCCTGAGAACAGTGCCTCTCATTCAGGAAGTAGGGATGGCAACTGGGGTCATGGTGGCGCCCATTCTGAACAGATGGAATACAGTACGACAAGACAGAGAGAGGAGGACAGGTTCTCTCGTGGGGCGGTGAAGAGGAGGGTAAGCCACATCCTCTTTATTGAGCTGCTCCACTTCATTTTGTTACTGACATCAGTTGCTAATTTCTGACTGTCCTATTCAGGCTTTTGCAGATGGGGCAGAGGAGCATAGTTGTGGGAGTGCTGATGCAGACCTGTCCCTTGAGGAGTTGGATCAGAGGGACCAGGACTACCGTGCAGATCTAGACCACAACCAGAGGCCAAGCAACATCATAATGCTTCGCATGCTGCCACCCAATGCCTCAGCCAATGAGGCAAGTGTATGTCTCTGCAGTGGTGTGATGATTCATGGGTCCCGTTGTTAAGTTTAATGGTAATAATGCCACTGTGTTCATAGATCCGGGCACAACTTCAGGAGCAGGGGATCCAGCCAAGAGAGGTTCGCCTCATGAGGAACAAATCTTCAGGTGAGGTTTTGTCCATTGCCCCGAATTTTTTTTCACGTGCTCTTTACCCTCCCTTTGTGTCGCACTCATCCATTACCAGCTCTTTTCAGTTTCATTGCTCTTTCAGGCGACTTTCCCTTCTCTCTCTCATTAATTAGCATCCTCACTCTCCTTTCCCTTCTCTCTTACCGTCACTGTCTTTCTTCATACTCTGACCTCGGGATAGATAATTCACACAAAGAACACGTTTATTTCTACTACTAGGTGCAGTGCCTTTTCCTAATGGGCCATTTGCTTGGGCTCGGGTATTGCTGCTTGCAGCTTTCACAGCCAGGGATCCCCCCCGCAGTTCTAGACTCAGCAGTTCCAGACCCACAGTGTTAGACGTACACACGGCACCGGTTTTTATTTTATTAAGAACACAGTAATAGTTTTAGACCCAAAGCCACACTGAAATTATTAATTATAATCAATATTGGTATTTCTGCTTCTTTATTAATTGACATTTAATTGACCAAACGTAGGCCAAAGACCCACTGTACGTATGAAAAGCAAAATGTAGCCTTCAATTATTTCACGTTATCAGCATTTGTGGGAGATACTGAAAGAAAAACCCTGCCATTAAAAAAATATTTACTGCTATAGCAATACTCTTTATAAAATGCATGACTTCATGCTGAAGCCTTCCAGCTACCTCAGGTTATAGCTGGCACCCAGTGCATGACAAAGGATAGAATGTTGTTCATTGAAGGTATCTCGCTAACATTAGCTTTATAACATTAAGTTAACTACTGCACATGGTTATCAAAACTCTGCTTTTTTAGGTATACCCAGAGCCACATAGAGGGTTAACTCTAACCGTCTCTCTACATGGCTCTGGGTATAACGTAGTCCCCTCTGGCTCTGCAGAGTGATGTTTCTCAGCTTTCTCAAGAGCTGCTCATCCAAACATTCATACGCAACACTGCACTTCCTTGCATCCTCAGCAATACCCCAACCAAGCGTGAAGTTTGTCAGGTGAATGGACACAGATATACAGACAGAGATTCCTTCCTTTATAGTTAGATATAGTATATACTGGCCTTTGCTTAGATTCCTGCTTTGATTCTTTGATCTGCTGGTGTCTGAATGTTTGCTAGTGCCCACAGGGTAACAAAACATCCATGCACGCTTCAAAGGAGAGCCCTATCCATTGTTTCCTTTAAGACAAGAATGCATGCATACAGCCGTAGGTTGTAGATCTTCACTCCAATACTTCAATTTTCCTTTTCACCTTGGTTCTCTTATTGTCTTTACCCTTTCATGATTCTGCCTCATCCATCTTGACGTGAGATGTGTCTGAGTAGATAAACAACGCTCACAAACTAACCGTGTCAAGTGAGAAATGAGCACTGGTAGCAGAATATGTTTGATTGTGTCTGTAGCTATTTTTGGGTGTATGAGTGTCCAGTATAAGTGTTGCAGCTACCTCTCCGCTACGCGAGCGTCATTATTACCACTCAGAAAAGCTTGTCTTTTTCTAAAGATTCCTCATTAAGGTCATTGTCTCACTGGCCTCCTCCTTTGCTAACTCACTGGTTGTCTGTAAGGTGTGCCTATCTGAGTCGGGCACACTTGCAGTCCCCCGCACTGCGCTGTTTTTCTCACCCCCCTACATCACTGTCTCTCTGTTTTTTAGGACAAGTCACTGAGTTTTACATGTATAAATGATGACTTTTTGTGATAACACTCCATGTGATACCATACACAGTGTTGTTTAGAAAAGTTATAGATCTAAATATGTTGTATAATGTGCTGTAAGTCAGTTATAGTAATGCATGGGCAGGATATGGAGCTTTTAAGATGAGACATTCCACCAAAGTGCTACATAGTTCAGACTGCACTCTGACTCTCAGAGTAGCAGAGAGATGTGTGTGTGTGTGTGTGTGTGTGTGTGTGTGTGTGTGTGTGTGTGTGTTATGCCTGGGTGCTTCATCATTCAAAGCCAAAGAGCTCCGACTCAAACAGATGAGTTGGTAGGATTCTCCCTCTCTCTCCCTTTTTCCTTGACCCTGTTGAGATACTTGACATTGCATCCTCCCGCCCTTGCAGAGAAATTGACAGCGGCTCTCCAACTGGCTCTCAAGTGTGTTATTTCCAAGGGAGAGAGGAAGCAATGTTTTTAGTAGTGCTGACACAGGGTCTCTCTCTCCTCTGGACATGAAGCACTAACCCCTCACTGCGTTGTTGTTATGTTGTTGTTGTTGTTGTTGTTCGGTTACCATGGCGCTGGGCGGTGTCCAGGTCAGAGCCGAGGATTCGCCTTCGTCGAGTTTAATGTCATACAGGAGGCCACCCGCTGGATGGAGACCAACCAGGTCACTCTCCCTTACACAGACACACATACACACACACACACACACACACACACACACACACACACACACATACACACACACACACACATATATATATATATATATACACGCAAGCACACAGTGGGATATATATGGGTTAAGTGTACACTCACATCATGCCCTGTCATGTACACAACATGATGCATTCCAGTATGGTGTAGTGGAGAAATGATTTTTGTCCCTGAGGTAGGTAGGTCTTAATACGTTTGAGGGGAAATTCCTCTTTTCTTTCTACTTTATACAGACTTTCACAAACAGGCAAATTCATGTTACATTATGCTGACGTCTGTCTGTCTGGGACCCAACAACATAGTTTTGATAACTGGACCCTCCCAGCCACATTTTCTCATCATTTGTCCAACACAAGCTCTTTTAATAGAGGACTCCTCTTTCTTCAGTGACATGTTCTCTCTCCTAAGTTTACAGCACCACCTCTGGGATAGTATGACATATAATTTCGCATATGGTCTATTGTATGTTGAATCAGTACCAATAGAGTACTTCATTTTCTTGTTTTTCAACCTTTCATATCTGGGTCATCGACCATTATTACATCTTTACGATGGACCACTATTGTTTATTTGGGGGGCGAAGGTGGTGACAGTGGGATGGGTATGTGTGGAAAACTCTGAAAAGGTTTCCCCTTAAGGGGGGAGGGATGACACAATTGAACAAAACACATTGTGTCCTTAAAAATGGACACCCACACACTACACATACACCATCTCAGTCCGTCCCAATTTCCTAAAGCTGAAGGTTGCAATTCTCTGGTGTCCTCTTTCTTTCAGCCTCAGTTCTGCTTTCTTTCTCTCTGTTCCCCTCTCCCTCTCGTCCCTTTCTCTCTCTCTCATCTCTTGTGAGATGAGGCCTTTCTCTGGCATGTATGGCCTAATTATCGCTGATAATCATTCTTTGTTCCCCCTCCCTCTCTTTCATTTTCTTTCAGGGAGTGCTGTTGATTCTGGGACAAAGAGTGTCGATGCACTACAGCGACCCAAAACCACGTGCCAATGAAGACTGGCTCTGCAACAAGGTTGTGTGTTTGCATCGCGAGGCACACATACATGGAAATCTAAATTTGTATGCATGTATATCAGTCACTGTAGTAGCTCATCCTTTGAAAAAGTCTTAACAGTAGGTCATGTAACATTTCAACAGTGTGGTGTGCAAAACTTTAAAAGGCGAGAGAAGTGCTTCAAATGCAGTGTGCCTAAATCAGGTAAAGTTTAACCCAAAAGCTGTAAATATAACTGCTATTCCTCATGTTACAATAAATTAAGCTCTCTCTCAGCATATAATCATAAATAAATGGCATGCTGTCTTTCCCCAGAGGCTGAGATGAAGTTGCCACAGTTGCAGAGGGATTTGACCGTTGGTCTTCAAAAGGAGGGATCCCAAGGCTTATTGCCTCTGCCAGCACCCTACCACTCTTCTGGTCCTACTGTCAACCCAGGACAGGCTACACAGCAGGCAGATGTTGCCAATGACAGTGAGTCCATATTTCCCACCATGACAAGCTCTTCTTCAATTCAGAAAGACCTTTTGGTGTGACCTTTCTATTTTTATTAATTAATTTGTGTTTTTGTGTACTTTTGGAATGTATTGTTTAATTTGTATTATGGCAAATGTTTGCCCTTATATCATGTTTTGACAGTTTTTATCTACCTAGCTATAGTTTGCAAATCACAAGGGGGCATCACGGGATACTTGCATTCACAAGTGTATATTTTCTGGTACCTGAATTGATAAATCTTATGTTTTAGGAATATAATGTTCTCTCTTCGTCTCCTACAGCTCTGATACTAAGAAACCTTGGCCCGCACACTTCACTGGAAGCCATCTTATCTGCTCTGGCTCCATTTGCTACTCTCTCCCCTTCTAATGTTCGCCTAATCAAGGACAAGCACACACATCTCAACAGGGGCTTTGCCTTTCTACAACTCTCTACCATAGTGGTAAGAAACATGAGGAGGCAGACACACACATGCATAAGTGCTAGACAGATGCGTTGTATAAAATCAAATTATGTTCAGATTAGATGAATCTGTAAACAAAACATCATGTCATTTATGTGTACTGATGTAGAAATAAGTTTTATCCTAAGCACACATGCACACACTGTTAATTACACACAAATGGATCCTCACTAACGGGCAGCTCTCTGTATGTTTTCCCAACAGGAGGCATCTCAGCTGCTCCAGATCTTGCAGGCTCTCCAGCCAGCCCTCTCTATTGACGGGAAGGCTATTGTGGTGGAGTTTGCCAAAGGCTCTAAACGGTAAAAACTCATACACCCAAACTTGGCAGCAAAGAGAATCACATGCCAAGAGCGCTGCACATTTCTTTTTACATTTTCTGATAATATTGTGGGTACAAATCAGCGATGGCCATGTCACATTAAAGCTCAAATTAGGCATGTTTATAAAGTGGATCAGAAATAGCTTTGCAGAAGATTACCCAAAACAAATTAGTAGCCTAAAAATAGAGTGAATGTATTTTTGCATCACAAGAAAAGCTGTTATGAAATGTAGGTCAACTGAAACGCTCTCTCTGCCTCATTTACACGCCAGTGATGTGTTCCTGACGGATGGCAGCAGAGTGAGTGCTGCTACAGTGGCCAGCACGGCTATAGCTGCTGCACAGTGGGCTGTCACCCAGGTAACGTGTCTGAATTATCACTGCGGCGGAGAAAACTCTTTCAAATTTGTATATTTATGATTGTGTTTAAATTTTTGCCTCCATTGGAAAAATAACATTTTTATTCTCAGACCCCTCAGAATGGATCAGGTGGAGGCCAGAGTGTAGAAACAGCAGTGTATCAGCAGGGGGCAGCAGTAACGTACAATCAGGAAGGAAGTGAATACTCCGTGCTTGATGGCACAACTTTCAAGGGCCAGGCCGATGTCAGGGCTGCTGCTTTACCCAGTGCAGGAGCAGCCCTGATGGGGACATACACAGGAGGAGCAGCCCCAGGTTGGTATGACACATACACTATAAGTATATAGAACATAGGATCTATATAGATGTATAAATTTTAATTGAACTTGGAAGTGCAATTGGACTTGAGCCAGCTGTTTGTGTATGCGTGGCTGTGTGCAGCTTCCATTTCAACTGAGGCAGTGACATCGAGATCGGCAGTTGTGCAGCAGCCTCCCACTCATACCCAGACTGCTCTCATCACCACAGCTACCACCTCAACAGCCACACAGGTACAATATTTATTTTGCTTTTCTTCTTTGTCTCTTGTACTCTTGCATTCTTTCATGCCATTACGTTCTTGTTTTTAAACGCTCTGTCTCTCCTAAGGTTGAGATAGTAGGAAAGCCACAACCAGCTACTCCCAGCCAACCTGCTACCCCAGGCACTGAACACGAGCTCCAGCAATACCGTAAGTCTTTGTGCTTTGTGTCCAAATCTCCTTACACGTTGAGAATGTATTTGTAGTGTTCAAGCCCAAAGGGGGTATGCAAATAGCTTTAGGAATTCAGTGTTAGCTTAAAATAACATTGAATTAAAATATTTACTAATAACTGCAAATACTGTAGATGTACATATGTGACAGACATTTAAATCAGGCCACTCTGTCAAACTAATGTCCACAGACTTTGTTAAAATGAAGAACATGCCTACAAAAATGTTTTTGGGTGGTTAATTGCTCGGCATTAATTCAGTTTATCTGAAGTATATGAATCATGATGCTCCTGATTAACAGTCAAGCTAACCTTTTATGATCAGTTAAAGGTTTTGTAATTCAAAAAGTAACCCCGAGGTAAATGTACTTTGTCCTTTTTGACTGTAGCTGTGCCAGATGTGTCCACATATCAGTATGACGAATGCTCTGGCTACTATTACGACCCACTCACTGGACTCTACTATGACCCTAACTCCCAGGTAAAGAGTGATGAATGTACTGAAGTCTAAATGTTTAGCCAGCCCTTTTTAAAAGACTTGTCTCAATGTGTCTTCTTGCTCAGCATTTCTGTCTGGTTTTGTTTGCCACTCCTCTTTTCAGTACTACTACAACCCTCATACGCAGCAGTACATGTACTGGGATGGCGAGAAGCACAACTACATTCCTGCTGCTGCCGGCCAGTCAGACACAGAAGGTGCTCCCATGGGTGTTAGCGCAGGCCCTTCAGACTCACTGTTTGCTTCCCCTGGCAGCAAGGAGAAAAAAGACAAACCCAGGAATAAAACTGCTCAACAGGTACTCTACATAGTGGATACATGTTAAAGTACTGACAGTGATCCACAGAAAATTCAAAGTGAACCTTTTGTGAGAACCAAACAATACCTTTTTTCTTGCTTGGCTCTTTGTTTTTATTTTGTTTTTTTACATATGTACAACTCTGTAAAAGGGTGGACACCATATGTTCATTTCAGTATGTATGATTCAACACCTCTCTGTTAGTTGACAAAATAACAATAATATACTGTGGCCAAAATTGACCAGTTGCCAGTTGACCTCCTTACAAATTATCAACAAAAAAACAGAACATTTGCTGTGGCATTTCGGATGCAGCATTTCAAAACTGTAAGTCCTCTCTTCAGTCAATTTAACTGGCTAACTTGCCTCACTTTGTGTGTGTGTATATATATATATATAAACAGATTGCCAAAGATATGGAGCGCTGGGCTAAGAGTCTGAATAGACAGAAGGAGAACATGCGTTCTGTCTCTTCCTCCCCTGGCGTCGGGTCCACAGCGCTACCACCTGGTTACACTAGGGCGCCTGGCCACAGTCGCCTAGATGACCGCAGAGAATCTGCTAGTGCTGATGCAGGCTATGCTGTTCTGGAGAAAAAGGTGCGTGACACATGCTTAGTTGTACACACGTTTGTACCCTCATGGCAGCAGGGTATCATTGTGACTGAGGAGAATGTCCATCAACCAGAGAACTCGAGCTTTTGCTCCTAAAACCACTCATCCTGCCAAAGTGTAAGAAATAAGACAATGTCTGCATAAGATAAGGTCTGGCCTGGTAATCCCACTGATTTTGCTTTTCTGTCCTGCAGGGGGCCCTGTCTGAACGGCCTCAGATGTTTCTGGACCAGATCCGACAAAGTGCAGAAGTAAGGACTTGGTCACAGTTTTGTACTTGTGTGTCCTGTGTTGGTCTGTTTTCCTTGCAGTTTCTCTTACACCCTGTCATTTTGTAGAAATTGTTAGCGCATACTACCAAAATATGTGTCTATTTGTTCCTCAGTCTTTGATCTTGCATGTTATTTCTGCAGCATTCTCCACCTCAGCAGCAGGGTCTGGTCCCGGCCTACAGTGGAGAAACTGACAGCGAAGAAGAGGGAGGCGAGAAAGATGAGAGGGAAGGGAGAATGACAGACTGGGTGAAACTGGCTTGTTTGCTGTGTAGGAGGCAGTTCCCCAGCAAGGAGGCCCTCATCAGGCATCAGCAGCTCTCTGAGCTACATAAGGTGGTTATACAATTTCACACAGTTACAAACATTGCATAAATTATTAATAAGGAATATCTGTTCACTCCTTGCTGAAAAGGCAACCTGTTTTCAGTGTGTTAAATTGTTTATTGTGTTAAAACTTTACTATCTGTTATCTAAAAGGTATCTAAAAATTACACAGTTGCAGCCTAAAAAAATTCCTCTTGTAATCATGTCTATACTTTAACTTCCATATCTATCTGCCCGCAGCAAAACTTGGAGCAGAGAAGAGTCCAGCAGGACGCTGCAGGCAAAGAGGTTGGTCATGTCTCAGTGTCCGACTATAGGAGTTGGACAACAATGCTTAGAATCATGATGTTTGTTACTGATTGAGTGCATATAATATTGATTTCATGGACCTCCTTTGTTTTGGTTGCAGAGACTTGCAGATGGACCTGAACCTCCTGATCCTAAGAAGAGGAAGTTTAGCCCCATGTAAGCAGCAGTGAAGTTACAAAGAGACTCTCCATGTTCATGTCTTACAGTTGCTTCAGGTGTACAGTTGGTGTTAGGTGTGCCGAAATTGTCGGGTTTTTTTTATACTGGATACTACCATGCATTTTCCTCTTTTATTGTTTATACAGGGTTTTTTATTTTAACTGCAGCTATGTATGATGACCATGTTCATAATTGGTCTGTACTTTAATTGAAAGGAATTTTGCTTATAAGTATATAACTCACAACTACTCCAATACAACCTTTTGCCTGTGTGTGTGTGTGTGTGTGTGTGTGTGTGTGTGGGGGTGTGGGTGTGGGTGTGTGCTCGCTCAACATTATTTTATTCTCTTTCTGTCTTTAGTGATGGGATTACAGGCACTAGTCTTGGTGCCAGGATGCTGCAGGGAGGTGTGAAAAAAGGGCTTCTGTTGCGCAATATGCAAGTGGAGTAAGCCCTCACCCTGCAATCACAACTTCCTGACCCGGACAGGACAGCGACGAAGCCTAGCACGCAACACTTCACCATTAATGTTGTATAGATAGCTATTGATAAACTTCTTAATTTTGGTTTGACATTGCAATTACCTCAACAGTGGTAATACACTCATGAACTGATCCTGTAGCAGCGAATGTCAGGATATTGCACAGAATGCACTTTTTTGCTTTCTTCCTGAATGATGCAGTTTTTGAGTTCTCTCTTGCTTCAGAGCTTGTGTGTGATAAACAAGCTTTATGTGGTTGGGAAACATTTGCTGTTGGACAATGAAAGATCAGTATAGATCTTTATGGTGGCAAATGTGATTTTGTAATATTACTGTCTATGCACCATATATATTTTTTTTTTTTATTTAATGCTATAGGCCTTGTCATTCAGTGAATGACTGATGTGGGCGTGGACTACACATTTTAGAAAAGATTTTGATAGTCACGCTAACAGTGTAGATTTAAAGTGTCATATTCCAGATATGAATTCACAATGTAATACATAGTTTACTCTGGAGAAAGTAATTTTTTATTTATGTACTTGTTCAATAATGTGATTGCGTTTCGTGGATCTCCTGTAAATTGATTCATTTTCATCGTCGATGATTGATGTCTTTTTTGGGTATGGGTAGCTAATATTTCGTCATTTTAACTTGAAATTTCCAACGCTGTTTTTTAACATCTGTGGTTTAAAAAAAGAGGAATATATGCAACTCTTGTACTGAGGTCTCTAATGCAACATCTTGGCCTGCAGAAGTTTGTTTGCCCCATGGCCTCGAAACACCTGTCGTTGAGTTTCCATGGCAACATCAACAAACGTGGTTGTTGGTATGCTCGAGGGGATCGTCAAACTGCGGGTAGCTTTATCAAAGAGTTAACACTAGCTAACCTCTACCGCTAAATGTACATTTCTCTGTCTTTATAATTGTTATAATGTAACGTTAAAGTTACAAAGTTGAACAGGTTATCAAGCTAACTATCTGTAACTTAGCAGGCCGGTCTCATAAACATATGTTAGGCTACTAACTAGCTTTGTTAGTCACTTCTACCGCGTTAATTAAACTCAGCGCAGTTGGACTAACGTTTACTACTTTTCAGCTATCAACTGTTCCCGCTGCACCGACTTGGTAATTTTATGTTCACGCGGTGACAACATAAGCCGAATTGACAAATATGTCGGAGATAGATGAAGATGCAGTTTTGTCGGACTTCGAGGGAGAGGAAGAAACGCACCTAGAAGGAGTCGAAGAGAACGAGAAGGTATTACAGTTACTTCTGAAGAAATATAGATAGCGAATTGTCCCATTACCATAACTATTTGTCCCGAGAGCGTACAACCACAGGATGGCGGTTTTATATTACATGTGTTCATTTAGATAACGCCTTTATCCAAAGCGACTCAACAATTGCCATACGTGTCAAGAGGTCACACGCCTTTGGAGCAAGTGTCTTTCCCAGGGGTCTTCAAAGCCGGATCTCTCACACCAAAGGCATGCGTCTTATCCATGTTGGATATGTTTTAGCTAGTAAGTTAACGTTAACTTGTAGAAAGTCAATCTTCTTTTCCCTTAAATGTCTCCCAGCTCTCATTCCATTAACTTACCTGGAGCAAGTGTTGATTAACCTTTATCCCCAAGGCCTCAGAAAGCTCTAGGTTACATGTCAAATGTCATGAAATGATGAAAAATTGTGAGTGTGTGCCACCTAACCCAAAACATTACATGGATGTGGCCTCTAGAAGGGGACTGCATTGCCTTAACTGTTGTGTGGACACTTTAACATATAAATGCTATTTAAGAGATCATTTTGACACTGAAGGCTTTCTCTGAAGTCAAGTCAATTTTATTTATTTAACGTTAGCCCAATGTTTAAATTTACCTGTGTTTTGCAATCTTTACAGCACAGGACATCGTCTATCCTTTTTTGTTAGCCTTAGATGAGGCTAACAACAAACTAACAATAAAATAGGCATGTGTGGGGTCCTGTACATCCCTTGTGAGTACCACCAACAGGTTGCACACATAATCATTTGATATGTTCTCACAGGTCCAGGTTTGCTATTTGACCCAAGAAACCATAAGTCAGGGGCTCTCATTACTGTGCAGAACAGGAAATGGACTTGGACATGCATTTGTCAAACTGGACCTTAAAGACAAGTAAGGGGACAAAAATACATGCAAATCAAAATTGGCTGCCATTGCCCTGTAACTTTAAGTCCAAGTTAAACTTTGATTTTATACTAATTTTCACTTTGTCGTCACTGTACTCCGCAGTGGACTGAGTGACATAACTGCAGTCAGCAGCTTTATTCACCTACGTTTTCTGGATGTTTCCAACAACCACCTTACTGATCTTTCTCCTCTGGCCTCTCTGACCCAGCTGCTCTGGCTGAAGGCAAGGATCTCACTTCTTTATTCATTTAGAAAAGGACATCTCTGGGTGCTGTCAGTATCATTCACTCTAACTGATGGTAAATCTTGAATGCAACTCTTCTGTAGGTTGACTGCAATGCTGTGGCATGTTTCAAAGGGCAACCTTTCACTCAGTTGACCTACCTACAGTGGCTGAGCATGGCAGCGAACCGGCTAACTGACCTGGATGGCCTGGTCGGGCCTGCCTTGGAGAGCCTAAATCTTACAGGTTGGTTTGTTTGTTTCATGTCAGGATAAGTGGTGTTTCTGTGATTCTATGCGTACGACTGATGATGTATTAAGCTAGCCCAGAGTTGAGAGGTAATTCAAGAAAGTGATAAGACATAAGAAAAGTTAATTTGATCAGAAGAGGGTTTACTATCCCATATGTCAGTCTTGGGATTAACAAACTGTTATCCATCAGCAATATTGTAATCAAATATCTGGTATCTAATCTCCATTTTTTGGAAAGGCCTTTAATGACATTTTGGAACGTCTCTGGCAGGTAATGGTTTAAAGACAGTGAATGGTCTTCAGGGTGGCTGTTTTGCCAACCTGGTGACACTAGAGCTGAGGGGAAACCACTTGGATTCCATTGATGGCATCAACCTTCCAAACCTGCGGCAATTATATCTGGTAATAAACGTATTCTGATGTGGTGAATAGCACTAACACGCTTGAAGAAATTGATCCATGAACACCAACACATGGGTAGTAAGCCCATGTAATAACTGCCTGTAACTATCTTGCCCTGTGTTCAGGCCCAAAACGTTATCAAACACCTGAAGGGTTTAGAGAGGTTAGAGCACCTCACCACTTTTCACCTTCGAGACAACCAGCTCGATACTCTGGAAGGCCTCAGCCCCAACATGAAGTGTCTCCAATACCTCAATGTCAGGTACACAGTTGTATCACAACAGGACAGATCATAGTCGTAACAGTGGTTCCCATTACCAATTTGGTAAAACACCAAATACAATTATATACCCCAGATTATATATCCCATACACTTAGATCTGTGTCTCTCTCCTTTAGAGGCAACGCCATTTTATACGAGAATGCCCTGAAATGCCTCGGGCTTGTGTCAAAAACTCTGCGAGCTTTGGTCCTCTCCGAGAATCCTCTGGTGGAAACGAACGACTACCGGCTGAGTGTACTAGTTCTCCTGCCCAATCTGGAGCGACTTGACAAAGATCTTGTCTCCCCTGAGGAACGGACTGAGGCACTGGAGAGAATCAAGGTAAAGCTCAGTAACTTTCTCTCTGTGGCATATTGAGACAAAAACTGCTCCTTTGCTGGTAGCTCTAATGACATGTATGCCATTTCAGGAACTTAAAGAAGAGGAAATATCTCTGCCATAAGATTTGTAATGATGGCCAATACGAGGAAGTGTTTGGCTTCCTTGAAAACGGGTTTGGTGTGTCTAGGCGGGTGAATGTGACAGTGTTGAATGAAATGTATTGTATACCTTTTTGCCTATAGAGTGTCTTGTATGACGTGTATCATCCGTAAATGTGTAAATTTGTGTTGCTTGTGTCATGTTCTTACACTATTAAAGCCTATTTTTTTCGACAATAAAAGTTTAGAAAATGTTTATTTCTGAGAGGCTTACATGTACAAATGCAGACAATCAGCTGGAGCAACAAAGCAATGTGTCAGTGACTAAGGAATAAGAAATGAGGGAGTATTTGAACCTTTTGTTGCCAGCCAAACTGTTGTGTTTCCCTGAGTAAGGATGAGAGGGCAAAATCTGCCACCATTTCCCTGTTGGCAGCCATCCAACTGTGGCTTTAAAGGGACAGTGACATGAGTTGGATGGAAAATCAACTATATACTGGATTTTACTGTCGACCAAAGCCTGCACATTGTATCGAATAATGCAGTTGTTTTCTGTTTATTAGTAGTAATCTGAAGTTGTCAATAAAATCTCCACATCTCACCATCACACTGTTGCCACAATCACAAAGTCAACAGCCCACCTCACTGAAAAGATTGTACAATTTATTAAAGTCTTCAAAGTGGTGGGTTCAGTTTCTGCCCTTGTATTTCCTGATCATTTCACAACGAGGCCATACAACTACTTATAGTTCCCCACATTGTGGCTACTTGTAACGATCCTCGTGTTTTAAATCCACAATCTATTGGTCACATGGTCATGAAAAAAAATATTATATCATACAAACGAAGTGGCCTTAGTTCTGTATCTTTCATGAGCTGAGAAGGATATGTGCAAGCAGCATCTCCTGCGCAACTTGCACCACATCTGTTCCTCCAATGGTTGGATCAGGTGGGAGTGGCTGTGTTAGAGGAGACATAAATCCCCTTCCTCACGCATGTTCCTCCTCCCTCGGTTGTGCTTGAAGCAGACGGCTAGCAGCGGCGTAGCATTGAACTTCCAACACCGGGAAGCAGCTGTGTGATTGAAGTAACCAACATTATTTTTTGTAGCGGACGCCGTTCTGAATCCAGAAACCATGACTAGCTACCACAAGCCCGACGAGAAAACTCTGCAGGGGCTTAAAGACGTCGCTAACAAGCTCAGGATCCACTCCATTAAGGCAACATGCGCCTCAAACTCTGGGTGAGTTATTTAAAGTTTAGTCGGATGGAGTTATTAACTATCACACGGTTATAATAAGAAAGAAATGTGTACGTTATTACGTTACTCGAGCAGACGCACGTTTCACCTGCGGGGCCCGGGTGCACGTGCTGCAGATTATCTTCACGCGGTGACAAAATTAGCTCCAGCCGACAGCTAGCAAGTAATATATTCAAACTGAAAGGTTTTAAGTTACTTTGTGGGCTAAGTTTATCTGCGTCTACAGTCTACGCTGAGACTGGCATAAGCTAACTATTTGTGGACATTGTTTTTTTTTTTTAGACTCCGACATGTCTGAAAACCAAAAGCAGCGTCTCTATCGTAAGGTCAGGGTCTATCCAAGCTAGCTGTGGATCCACCCCCACTGACTCCGTTAATGGTATTAGGTCGCTAGATCACACGTAACGCTAGTCTTTACCACCGGTCTGCTTTTAATAGCTAACGTTAGCTAATCAGAAACGTTAACTTACTCGCACGATAATGGAAATCTCGTGGCCAGTTTGACGCGCATACTTTAAAGTTGCGACTACGTCCTAAAATGCCAGACAGAAGGACAAGTCAAATCAGTTGATTTGCTGTCAGGAAATCTGTGTCAAGTATGACTACCTTAAAACGGCACCTGAGGTATTGCTTCATCCTGCCAGACTTCCCAGAAGATGTTTGGCAAGCAGATGTCTTCATCCAATGTGAAAGTGACAATGGTTGACAACGTTTTCTTTTGTGGTGTGTAACTTTATAACTGTGAGCTAGACGGTATTATGGCTGCCCTTTGCCATCCTAGTATTCTGTCAGGATTATGATAAAGGGACCAGATTTCTGAAATGAAAACCGGCGACATTTTTGGTTTCGTGGTCAGTATGCCACTTAAAAAAATTATATGAAATAAAGGGGGGCAATTTCGGTTTTATAATCTGTCAAATATAACTCTTCTGAAGGAAATAGTTATTTTGAGGCAGAATCTACCTTCAGTCAATAAGTCACTTTCTGGCAAGTGGAATACTGCATTACATGGGTTTTATTGGCCATTCAAAGGTATTTCAACAGGTAAGGACTGGATTGGTTGGTACACACAGCAAGTTAAAGACTACAGTCATAAGGATAATTGCAAAATAGATCTTGTCTTTATTTTATATATAACTCAGCAGTAAGTTATGTTATCAGCTTCATTTTGTTTTCCAAATATAAACAAGGATTTTGGACATAGGGCTACCAAACATTCCACTGGCAACAACATGCTTTTATTGCCTGTGGTCACATAGGCTAAATGTCATGCCTGGTTAGGCTATAAACTGCCAACACTTATTTGGCCACAACTGATTATTCAGTTAAAAGAAAATTAAAGTATCACAGACATGCTTTTGCTAGACCACGGACAAAGTGATGTTTTGCACGTTATGCTTGTGTGCATCGAATCAGTTTTCAGCACGACACCTGTATTCTCTGCTGTCCAGTCTTTCTGGCCACGTACAATCTGATTTCAGGTCTGTTAATGCTTTACAGTCTATGATTAACAAACGGGGGCATTTCCGGGGACGGCTACAGACAGGCCACCAAAACTGGGAACTGTCCCCACAAAACGGACGTCTGGTCACCCTATATTAAGACTAACGTAATGTCTACATCTCTGTATGAAATTTGAAAGTCACACAAACTGTCATGCTTATCTGTGAAAGTGGTTTAAGAGGTTTTGTACTGAAACCTTTTCTCCCTGCTATTTAGCTTGTTGGCAAACATGTTTCTGTAACTTTTTTTTTTAGCATCCAGAATATAAACCAGAATACAGTGGAGAAACATAAACCTGCTTTTTAAAAATGCACTTAAGATCTTAGCTATCATCTGTCGCATTAGAATGTCACCAACACAGTTTGAATTATATTTGTTGCATCCTCACTTAAGTGCACCCCACCCCCTCACACAAAGGTTTTGTTTTTTGGAAAACCTGTTTTCGTCTTTCTTTTCAACTGTCAAGGAAATGGATGAATAATTTTGTGTGAGCTGATGTTGTGATGCTGCTCTCCCTCAACAGAGGATGTCTTTGGGTTTTGACACATTGTTCCTCATTATTTGACAGATAATGGAACTCTACACTTGAGGTTCTGATTGCTTTTTGTTATGGCTTTGTGACATTAGTTTATTTCTCAGCAGGTCATTATCGCTGAACAGAAGGACAAGGGGTAAACGGAGCACTAGGTTTTTGTTTGGTTTTTTTTATTTTAAAATGTAACAGTGACTGTGTGTGGTTGAATAAGATAACTGTGTTCTCAGCATGGTTGAAATGATGCCCTTTATCTTAACCCACATAGGGAAGCTGAGATGCTATTGAGTAACATGGGATTTCTAAAGATGTCTATTACAATACTCGGACCTCTATGCAGCAACTAACAGTTTCACAAGTTTGCTTATTGTTTTTATAAGGGTTCTGGACTGTGGCAACATAACTGAAGTGACAGTGTTACCGATTAACAATCTCTTGACGAGTGGTATTCCTAATCCCAAAATAGGAGGCTCTCTTTAAAAGGGTCTTTGCTTGGCAAGTTTTTTTGGAATGACCGATTTGTTGTACATAAGTGGTTCTTATTGTCACACTAAAACAAAGTTTAAGGACTCCTGAATGTAGCAACACATGCATGTATGTGCATGGTGTGTGGACTTTAATTTCTTTAAAGGTTTTTACTTTGAACTGTAAACAGGCTGTATATGTTCTCTCCCCAGTCACCCCACATCATGCTGCAGTGCAGCAGAGCTCATGTCTGTGCTCTTCTTCCACACCATGCGCTATAAAGCAGATGACCCTCGCAACCAGTGCAATGACCGCTTTGTGCTCTCAAAGGTTGGCACACATTTTTGTTTGAGAGAAATTGATATACTTCAGTTGGTCAGCACACCTGAGATTTGGTAACATCCTGACCCCCTGTCTCTAGGGTCATGCTGCACCTGTCCTGTATGCTGCCTGGGCAGAGGCAGGTTTCGTGAAGGAGTCTGATCTGGTCAACCTGCGCAAGATTGACTGTGACCTTGAGGGACACCCCACACCAGTGAGTCAAATCTGAAAGTTCTTACTGGTGTCCTTTTGACAAAAAGAATAGTCACTTGTATCTAGCATAACCCCTGTCCTTTTCTGTCCACCAGAAACTGGAGTTTGTTGATGTGGCTACAGGATCTCTGGGACAGGGTCTCGGCGCTGCATGTGGGATGGCCTATACTGGAAAACACTTTGACAAATCAAGGTAAGTATCTACAAACTGTAGAGTCATTAAGACGCTCAACAACTTAAATAATCCTGCCTTTTAAAACTGGTTTATGGTGATCGGGAACATTTGTCAGTTTTCAGCATTGATCTTGGAGCATTGTTAATACAGTGCATTACATTTTGAAAGTAGATAACTTAAAGGCTGGGGTTTTCTATACTGGAGTGTTTCTGTAGAGAAAGAGAAATATCATTTAACAGGTGTGTATTGCCTTGACTAGTAGGTGAGGAACAGCTTTTAAATTATCCATTTTTAATTTTTTTTTTTTAATTAAAAGTGGTGCCCAATACACAAATCTTTTAGATGAAATGGCTACTAGTTTCATGATTTTCTTTATCATTATAATCATGTTTGTGTCCCCCCCCCCCGAATAGCTCACAGTAGCATCATAATAGCAAGCACCTTAGATTTGTTTTCGGTCAGTGAAAACATCTTTGGGGGTTTTTTTTTTTTATTTTTTTTTTTTTGGGGGGGGTCCCCCAGCCTGTCTGAAGTGTGGTTGTATTTTGGTGTCGGGTTTTTATTTATTTTTTTTAATAAAAGTGCACAAGAAGACTTGATCATGGACAATTGATTCATAGCAAGTGAAAGCTAAGTTAACTTTAACTCTGTGCATGATGTGGGGACTAGAGTGCAGCGTTTGACTTGCTAATGGCTTGTAAACTGAGGCTTGCAGTGTTGCCTACTAGAGCTGAACAATTAATCGAAGTTGCAGTATGACCTACTGCAATCTTCAAATCTCGGGAGGTGCAATGTTAAAGGCCAAATGTATGAAATACCATTTACAGTAAACATTGTTCTGCAGTGACGTCCTGGTCTACACATCAAATTCTACTTAAGAAAACGCCTTTGTTTGGTACAGATCCCTGCAAAAATCGCACACTAATCATTTGATTGTTTTTCAATGAGAAATTATGTAAATGTTCACTCCCAATATCAAATCGTTTTGCAATTGCAAATTGGTCTAAATCGCCATTAGGTTATTGTCGGGGGTGTGTGTTTGGTGATTATTTTGTTTTTCGTCATTGAGCCGTATGACCTAGTCTTGTAAAAACACTTCATGTGGTGTGCTGCTGCGTGTGTCTGCAAACTTAGTCCACTGCACATAACTGCATACCTAGTTCAGTCACCAAACGATTTTTTTTCATTTCAAATTGGTTTTTAAGTGTTCTAAAAGGACAAACACTATAGACTGCTATACAAGATGTCCCCCTGTTCAGTATTGTCTTAAGATTAACTTGAATGATGCAAATCTGTGCAAGGGGTCATTGCATTACTTTATAACTTTAATATATAATAATGCGCATTGTGGTGGTTTTAAATGTTTACATAAGGTATTGGCTTGTTTAATGTTTATGCATATAAAAGGTGCACGGCGCTGCTAATTTTGTTTGGTTTTCAATATAGAACTTGTGAAATGATTTCAGTGTGTCTGTACTTCCTGAACACTTTCTATCGTGTGGTGTTTTTAAAAGCACAATGCTGATAACGGTGACAATTTTTGTCCCTAACTGATATGAAACTTTTAGGCCAACAGGTGTCTGCACTGCTGCAACAGTAACACTAAAGGTAGTTAAAATATTACTGAAGGATTTATTGCTCTCTGAGACTAGCAACTCAAATGTATTCACAAATCTGTCCATTGGAATAAATGTTCATTGCAGATAATACTTGCTTATTTTGAGTCACATGTGGAAACTAAGGTAGGTTTTACTCTGCTGCATAGACACAATCAATTGTTTCTGCAGTCTTATTGAGTGACTTATTTTTTTTTATTTTTTAAACTTTCCCTTATCTAGTCAAACTCAAACCTCAACTCAGCAGACTATTTTCACTATGCAGTGACAGTTGTTGGAAGGACAACACCAATATGTCCCATTTTCCCCTTTCTACATTGTGTTATAGTTACCGTGTATACTGCATGATGGGTGATGGGGAGTGTTCAGAGGGCTCAGTTTGGGAGGCCATGGCCTTTGCCTCCTACTACAAGCTGGATAACTTGGTGGCAATAATTGATGTCAACCGGCTCGGTCAGAGTGAGGCTGCACCCCTGAAGCACGACATGGACACCTACCGCAAGCGCTGTGAAGCGTTCGGGTCAGTACCAAACTTGCCATTCCTCCACTATTTACTAGGAAACATAAGTGATTGCTTCATTTATTCTGAAACTTCTTGGGTTAACATCTCACTTGGCCACTTCTTGCTCATCTGTTTGTCACAAGCTTGTTGGATTTTCTATTAAGTTAATGTGCCTCTGTATTTTGTTGTGCTGTGTGTGGGTTTGGTTTTTTTGTTTGTGTAGGTGGAACACATATGTTGTGGATGGACATGATGTGGAGGAGCTGTGCAAAGCTTTCTGGCAAGCTCAGCAGGTCAAGGACAAACCCACTTGCATTGTAGCAAAGACCTTTAAAGGCAAAGGACTCAAAAGTAAGAAGTTTTCATATGGTGAATATTGTATTTACTGAACAATTTTATTCTATCTGAATTTGAGATGGTAGAGAAACCTTTTTTCCTTGGCTGTAGATATTGAGGATCTTGAAAACTGGCACGGAAAGCCCATCCCCAAGGACAAGGTGGATGAACTCCTCAATGACCTGCAGGCTTTGATCCAGGTCCCCAACAAGACCCTGTGCCCTGAGCTGCCCAAAGATGACACAGCACCTGCAGACCTTAGTGTCATTTCACTGCCATCACCTCCAGAATACAAAAAGGGAGATAAGGTGTGTTTGTGTTGCCCTGTCAATGGTCAGTGAATGCTTAGTCTGTTCAAGTTTACTGTTTAAGTCTTGTGTTTTTAGTGGGTGGCTGCCTTGACCTATACTGATATCTGCACCAGAGACATTTTTAACCTAGATGTAGAATATTGTGGTATTTAACTTCATTTATTTACACTTCTTTCCTGCGCTGTCAGATGGCAACAAGGCGCGCATACGGCGTGGCACTGGCCAAGCTGGGCCAGGCAAGCAAGAGAGTGGTGGCCCTTGATGGAGACACCAAAAACTCCACCTTCTCCGAGATCTTCAAGAAGGCCTTCCCTGAACGATACATTGAGTGCTTCATCGCTGAACAGAACATGGTGCACAATATATCTTGTCTTACCAGGTTATTTAAATGCTGCAGTTGGAGATGTTGGACATTAACTCCCATCTTATAGAAGAGGGATAAAATGGTCTTTCTCTACACTCTTCACTACCATAATCTGCACCAAATTAGTCCTAACCTGTTGGTATTCATTCTCTAGCATGACAATCCCAGCCTTTAACTGCTATTTGTCACTTGTGACTAGTTTACCGCACCTTTGCTTATGACCACTGTCATTAAAACTGATATGTTTGCTTGTTGCTGCAGGTAGGAGTGGCCATTGGCTGTGCCACCCGTGACCGCACAGTTTCATTTGCCAGCACGTTTGCTGCCTTCTTCTCCAGAGCCTATGACCAGATCCGTATGGGAGCCATCTCCCAGTCAAATGTGAACCTGGTAGGGTCCCACTGTGGAGTCTCCATCGGTAAGCTCTCTGCTGCAGAGTCGCAAGTTTTCTGTGTGTCCTGCCACTCACTGATTTTACTCTGCTTTCAGGTGAGGATGGTCCTTCCCAGATGGCCCTAGAAGACTTGGCCATGTTCCGTGCTATTCCAACATGCACTCTGTTTTACCCCAGTGATGCAGTGTCCACAGAAAGAGCTGTGGAGCTATCAGCCAACACAAAGGTTGGTAGGCCACCTTGTGGTATGTCCAGTAAACTGCCTTGACAATGTGTTACATTCCTATGTTTTAACTAATGCCTCTATATTCTTAGGGTATCTGTTTCATCCGCACCAGTAGACCAGACACTGCAGTCCTCTACTCTCCAGATGAGAAGTTTGAAGTGGGTGTAGCCAAGGTAATGATCAGTGCTGTGATTTGAGACGCACTAATCCTTTTTTCATGAAGTAGCCTTTAGCAACAAAGAGATGGGAAATGGACACCAGGAAAAATTTATATAGAAAATTGTCTGTACTTCACCAGGTGGTGCGCCAGTCTGACAATGATCAGGTGACTGTGATCGGAGCTGGTGTCACTCTGCACGAGGCCCTTGCTGCCGCTGACATGCTGGCCAGTGAAGGTAAACTCGCATTGCCCTCTAGTGGATAGATGTAGGTGTCAAGGCCTATGTTTCATAACCACCAGCCCCAATGTGTGTGTGTGTGTGGGGGGGGGGGCAATTCAGGGAGCTGCTCAGTTAACTTGTGGCCTAATGAACATCTCCAACTTAATGAATTCCTATAGGGAAGAACATCCGTGTAATTGACCCATTCACCATCAAGCCCCTGGATGCCTCTACCATTCTGGCCAGTGCAAGAGCCACAGGTGGACAGATCATCACTGTGGAGGACCACTACAAGGAGGGTGGGTAGTTGCCTGTGTGTGACAGTTGGTTCAGCCCTCTGCCACCCCAGCAGAAATCTGCTTGTATGCAATTCTGACAGACATGGCCAAATGGAGAGAGAACTTTTAACCAGTACTGGGACAAGGTGCCACTGGTAACAGAATACACGCACTCAGTCATCTCATCAAAGCGATCGATTCACTGTGTGCTCTGGTGATGGGTTGCACATGATCAGTTAATCAAACAACCAAATCAAGCAGTTTTGGTGGGGTTGTTGAGCCTACTTTGGTGGTTCGATAAACTGAAGTGCACCCCTTCACCACGGCATATCAGGATCTGATCACTCTGTATCAAAGAACCCTTATATCAGACTTTATAGATGAGTTATGTAAAATGAGGACAATGTGTTTCCTTCTGTATCAAGCAGCAAAAAGTTCTAACCTGAAGTGTCGACTTGACATGCATCCTGCAATGTGATTATAGCACATTGTAGTGTAGATGCTGAAACCATGTATTGTACACCTCTAACCTGTTAGTGATTTGAACTGACTGGTTTCTGCTGTGCTAATAAAAGAATTGGCTTTTATCACCAGCATTATGTGACGCATTGCTGTTCTGTCTCCCCTCTCCAGGTGGTCTTGGCGAAGCAGTGCTGTCAGCAGTGGGCCAGGAGCCTGGTATTATTGTGACCCGGCTGGCAGTGAGCGGCGTTCCTCGCAGTGGAAAGCCCCAAGAGCTGCTCGACATCTTCGGCATCAGCGCCAAGCACATTGCCAGCGCCGTGCGTAAGACCTTTGCAAACTAAGAACTGCGCCTGGTTTCCCGCTTGTTGCATCACAACCAACTTTCTACCCAACTTGCAGCTACCTGGCATGATCACGTGAAGACCTGTGAACTTCTGTGCCATCTTGTGGTTTTGACTCGAGTGCAGTGTGCTAACCCTGTATTAGTATCGCAGATGTGGAGAGATGGGAGTGAAGTGTTAATATTACTCCCCCGTGTGCACCTTGTAGTACCCTCTTCTCCCGATGGGGTCTATTCTGCAACATTCCTTCTTTTTTTTTTTTTTTTTGGTTTGTATACTTTTTGTCTTCAAAATGGTGTTTTGCGTGTGGCTCAGACAGAAGTGTCACTTATTACTGTAAATGTCAGCATTAGACTAAAACCTGTCATACCAGCAGCCTGTGCAGGTTCTGATCCACTATGAACTGCGTTCCTACATTCACTTCACATTCCTGACCACCATGCCTCATGTCTTGTCACTGCTTTTTCTAAGCACTGTTACTGTTCATCCATAAATCTGTTCTAGATCATTTTTGTAGTTCAGTCAGCTTTTAGTTCTGGTAGAGAATTCTCTTCAGACCCAGTGAGAGAAGTTAAACCTATGTAGTTATGAACTGTTTGAGCATTCCTCTTAATGATTCCTGGCCACATGAGCATCGTATACTGTTACTGGTGTTCCAGGTCACCAGTGTAATCCTGTCATAGCTGTGTTGTGCTGAATTAAATGATTAACACAGTGTAATGGTGTGGGGTTTTTTTGTGTATCTTTTTTATTCCCCCCCCCCCCCTTTCCTTTTCAGCTGACTAGTGTGGTGTACAGGTGCCAGTGTTACTTGGGCCACGCTAAAATGTCAATTATTGGATGACTTGTAATTCATGGACTTCTGATATGGTGCCACAATGGGTCATACTGCTGATCTTTTCACTTTATCCAGTGAAACATGTACTGGAAGGAGTAATGCCAAATTAGTGTGTGTGTGTGTGTGTGTGTGTGTGTGTGTGTGCTTCCCAGGTAATGAATTCTACCTACTTTAATCCGCTGACTTGACAGTGTCTGTGAAATGTGTCTGACTTCGAGAGGGATTCCCCTGACCTTGCAACATTTGTGCCACCATGAGGTTGACATTAAGTGGGTTTTAAGTAGGGCAGACTCCCACTAGTCAAAGACTTGATGGGCGGAGCCTGACTCGACTGTCCATTTACCTCGGAGCTGGGAAAGACGTTACACCCGAGTTGAAGGCGTTCAAGTTAACAAGTCGGAAAACCTCCTCAGCCAGCCGTTGTTTACAACTAGCCAGGCTAGCTCTTGATACGCTGGTTGGTTTTTTTTTGTTTTTTTTTTGTCAGCATTGTGGGGTATTTACTCATACTAAACACTGTAGCCACACGACCACATACAGCTGTTGGACAGCACTTTGTGTACAAACATTTCTGAGACACGTACACAGAAGTGCTAAAACAGTATAAACTAGAGCTTTCACTAACTGATACCCCGATAGCCATCTTGGATCACGAAGTCGGGGTAGTGCGATTCTTCCGAAGTCTGGATTCCGACTTAAGGGGTCGTTCCCTTTGAAACTTTGACCTTTGACCTCGGAAATTCTGACGTCCCATGTTGAATAGAACGCACCAGAAGCTTCGCAGCGACATGAAGGCTCATGCAATTTTGGTGAAATGGGGGTGCTCAACATCTGATTTTACATAGAACTACCAGTTTTCTCCCAAGAAGTTAATATACAGCCTATTACAATATACATTTCAACGCTTAATACTGTAAATAAACATGTAAAAATAAAACTTTCAGTAAATGTCTTAAAAGTGCGTGAATAAATCCTAAATTGTAACCCTAACCCTGGGTCGTCAGACGGGGCCCAGCTTCACCACTGGGACCACTGTACTGGAGTAGTATCAGAACCAAAAGGCCTGTATCATGTGTGTTGTAGAGATAGCAGTGGACTGTCTAGGACATGTTTATTGTGAGTGACAAAATAAGGTAGTAAAGTGCTGAGATGGCAGAGACAGGACAGATCACAGCAGTGATGGTTGGAAAAAAAAAAAAACCTCAACCGAGTGACTAGACCTGGAAGAGAAGGTGAAGTATTTATGTTGGATGAATCCCAAGCCTCTGCAGTGGAAATTATTAATCAAGTGGGCTGTGTGACTGAGGTCAAGAAAGGGGTTGAGTGTGGTCAGTGGATTACTGTCCAGATTTAAATACATGGTATTTGGACACATCACTGTTTACTTTGGAGGAGCACATGAAGAGTGTTTCAGTGTTTAGTGTTAACTTGTCCTATGTGCCATTTGGAATATGTCTGGGTTCTGCTGTTGTCTCGGTCTCATCTGCTGAGTTTCAGGTGAAGAAAAGCAAACCTGGATGTAATACATAAAATTGACCTTGATAAAATCAGAAATGATTGTCCGTGGATCTTGTTAATAACAAGAAGTGCCTGTCCAGTATATGACAACATGCACACACATATTGACAGATTTAGTGTGTGTGTGTGTGTGTGTGTGTGTGTGTGTGGTTACCGAGCAAATAAAGAGGGGCTGTCAGCAGGTTTCACTCCACAGTGAAAATCCCGGTTTGGCTCAGCAGTCAGCCAGTGGCACCTGCTTGACTTGACGTGAGTGTGGTGCTTACACATACACACACACACGAGTACATGTGGAAACATCACAGTGTATGTGCATCCAGACAGTATGTATGTACAGAATGTAAAGAAGGGCTCATTGCTTGTTTCTCAGAGGTCGTGTTTGTTTTCATACATAGATGGGATTGGAGCTTTAGCCAACAAGACTGACTCTGACCTGAACTGTCTACTTGTTGGAAAATGTCCCAGATCAGTCTGATTCATTCAGGGGGAAAAACACAAAACTGACAGTGGGTCACAAACTCATGTGCCAACCCACATAATAATGTCCAACTGGAATCTATCACCGGTGTATGAAACTTATTGTGTTCCAGTTTCTATCTTTTGCTCCCGGTCTATCCCTCATGTTCTCCACGAATCCCTGCTTTCCACCTAGTGTGAGCAGACAGTTATGAAAGGGTGAGGAGACAAGGAGGAGCAGGGCGGGTCTGTGTATTTCATGGTACGATGAACAAGGGCCTTTATTAACAATGTAAGAGTTTTTTTTTTTTTTGACCTGTCTACCTCCTAGATATTTCTTCCCACCCTCTTGCTCTTTCTTCATTTCAGCAATCACTCTGAGTTGGGGACATGCGCAGCATGGCTTAGAACTGCTTTTTGCCACCTCACAACAGAGAAACAGCATCAAGGCTTTCACTATAAGCGTCCATAATCTCAAATTCTCGGGTTTTGTGGACTTTTATCCTCTCGTGTAAGCTCTCACCTTAAGTTTCTTCCCTTTGGCAAAAGCTTTCTGTGGATTTGCTTTGTCTTTGCTTTGACCCTGAAGATCTACAAAATTTGGACCTGTCTCTCCAACTTAAATTAAGGAAACATCCAACAATGCAGATGCCAAGGACATGTATCGTGTTCATTTGTCTATGTGGCACAGTATTGCCCGGGCAAAGCCTAAACTCTTTGCAGGACATGGATGCATACTTGGAAACCTCTTCTGAGACACATGAAATAGGAACAGCAGATGTTCATCCACCAGGAATTGATAGAGGAGTGACATCTGTTTCAAGAGCAACCCTCTCTGCTGGTAAGACAATGTTTTTGTCTTTGAAATGCTGCCTGGTTATGTCTGCATGATGTTGACAAACACATGCTTTAATAACTAAAAAAGTTATTTAGCTCATACAGCAGAGTAAAAAAACTAACTTTTTTTATTGCTTTATGTCTTTAATTCTGCTCTGCATTGTGATTGGTGATGAAGTGAGTGAGGACGAGGTGGAAGCAAAGGAGGAGAGGGAGCATCAAGGAGTTGATTTCAGGAAGCTGGAGGCTGGTAGAAGCAAGAGAGGTGCCTGGGGGAAGAGGAAGCACGCAGCTACAGTGGAGGCCACTGCATATAGAATAGTATGGCACTTGATTCTGCCATGCAATCACAGAAATGCATTTTTTAAATAAATAAAGACAAAAAAGAACACTTCACCCATGTTATATGCTGGTCTAAGACTGTTTAGGTGTATGTTGATTTGATCCTTCATGCCAGTGATTTATTGTATCATTGTATTATTGTAGGCAGGGTTGGGGCCACCCCTAATGGGCTGGAGGAAGCGTGGAAAAGGGGAGGAGGAGACTAGCTCTCTCATGGCAGTACTGAAGGAGCTTCATGCTGAAAAGCGGCGACTGATGGATCAAGGGAAAGCGGAGGAGGAGGAGGAGGAGGAGGAGGAGGAAGAAGATGATGACGATGACGATGACGATGATGACGACGATGACGATGACGACGACGACGATGATGACGAGGAAGAAGAGGAGGAAGAGGTTTACTTTTTTATGTAGAAATTAGGCTGTTGTTTTGCTTGAGTTACTAATATACAACAGTTATTACACACTTTTCAAAAATATACCAGGCGAATGTCCATGTTTTGGCCATATTTGCTGTTTATATGTTCACTTTTATTGGGAGTTTTCTTCAAAACACTATTTCTGGCCATACAACCATGTTCCAAATAACATAAAGCTTCCAAAACATTGAAATATTGATAAAAACTGTGAATATTGATAAATATTCCTGTGACCAAAAGCACCCATTTTAAAAGCCCACAACTTGAGAACAGAACATCCAATGGGGCTGTTTGATATATTGGATGTCTGTGTAGCTCCTACGAGTCAGCCAGTAGACAACAGTAAATACCGTCTGTTCTAAAGCAACAAGTCTTCTCTCCTTCATTTTGACGAGAGAAACGAAACCTCACAGCTCAGCTATTGCACAATACCAAGATGGCGGCCTGGTGCGATCTTTATACACAAAAAACAGCTGTTTTTGGACTGAAAACAGCGAAAAACGGCAAAAGTAAGTCAGCAGTTGTAACTGTAAATGTATATTGGTGCATTTGTTGTTATTATTATCCGGCTAATAACTCTGTGAGGTTTTTGATTTGAGTGATATGAGTTACACAGCTGATCAGAGCTGGAGCTGAGCTTTCTTTAGAGTGGTCAGACTGCGGTGTAGGATGAGAGACATCTGGAAGGCAATAACTGCAGCCATGTACAGTGATTACAAAGCGATTTATGCTGTGATAGAAGTTCATTTAGATGCTTGGTGTTTGATGTGTGTTTGGTGTGGATAAAAATGGTTGAGCTTCTAGCTGAGCCTTCTAAATTCACAGAGGTGTGTAGCATGGGTAGGGTGACAAAATACTATGATCATCCCTGGATTTCCATTTGCATTTTGAGGTGAAAATCACGTGCCGCCCCCAGTATCGTGGTGTGGTATTCAACAGGTTTACCCAATTGAGTTAATGGAGCAATTTTCTGTCATGTCATGTTTTTGAATTTGTCAATTGTCAGGAAGAGGAAGAAGAGCAGGAAGAGGGGGAGGAAGAAGAAGAGGAGGAGGAGGAGGAGGAGGAGGAGGAGGAGGAGGAGGCGGAGGCAACTGAGACTCCCAGCAATCAAACAGAAACACAATCCGGCTTTACAGAGTCTCCTCTCAGAGAGTGTCAGACTGCTGACAGAGAAATCAGCTGCAGGGGCATTGGCATGACTCACCTGCCAATCATCCACAACCCAGAGGCCACAAAGCTGGACATGGCAGGTGTGTGTGTGTGCGTGCGTGTGTGTGTGTGTATGTTGTGGTGGTGGTAGATTCATCATACAAAATGAGCATGTGTGTGCATAGTGGGATGGTATAAAATGGAAGTGGACTCAATCAATTATGAACTGGTTTATTTACATTATTATTTACGTTTATTCATAATTTGCTGTTACAGTCAATATGATGTCTTAACAGAAGTATATAGTATTTGGAAATGGATATGTGGAATTATTAAACCGGAAACTGAAATACATAGTTCACTGATTGATTATATTATTTACATCAACATCAAAACAAAAGTTCCAGCACCGATATGTCAACGTGACATGACCTGTGAGACAAGCCAAGTTCAAATGAAGTCACTTCTCATGTCAAAAAGACTTACAACTCATATTATATACATCCACTACATGTACTTGTATCATATATCCTACCATGTGCTTTATCTTTATAGAGAACAACATCAGAGTCCTCGCTCTGCAACCTCTCTCTGGTCTGCTGAACTTGGACACACTGGACCTGAGCAAAAACAAACTGGATGATGAGTCATTCGGCCAAAACCCCCTGTCTGTGAGTAACACCACTCTGTGCGCATTTTCTCATTCACCAGCACAGCTGTATACTTCTTTACAGTCAGCCTCAAACATTCCAGTCTCATCTGCAAGTACATCACACTTATAAAGTTTTATCCTGCATGTTTACTCATGCTTGAATGTACATCTCATTGCTACATTAGGGTTCAATTGAGGGATACCTGTTCTTGCTTTAAAGCACTTGTATATAAGTAAATGTAAGTAAAACTTTATTTATGTAGCACTTTTTTCAGTATTAACATCAAGCACAAACACAAAAACGCCACGCTCAAACAAGAGAAAAACATTTAAAAAGTAATCTGCAAACGTACAAATGCAGTGCACATACAGCAGAAAGAGCTGACCAAAATTTAATATTATAATATTGTTTGAAACAGTCAACAGACTCTTGCTGATACTATAATGACAGATTGTTCCATAGTCTGGGTGCTAAGACAGCAACAGAACAGTTGTATTTGATTTTTTTTGTTTTGTTTTATAGGCAAAAGAGCCAATGAAGCGAGACTAAAATAGAAGGAATGTGACATCTAGTCCTAGTCCCCTCCAGTCCTAGTTAAAAGCCTAGCTGCTGCGTTTTGTACAAGTTGAAAAGACATGCCAGGGCAGTTTGACTAAGGCAAGTGAAAAGGGCATTGCAGAAGTCAGGAGGGGAAAAATTAAGGTGTGAATTATGCGTTATAAATCAGATGCAGATAGTAATGGTCTGATTTTCGCACTGTTTCTGAGTTGATAAAAAGAACAGGATTGAACCAATTTGTTGACATGGTTTTAGAATTTCAGTTGAGAAAAATAATACCAAGATTCTTAAAGTTTGGTGTGACAAAGAGGACGATATACTCATGTGCCATTAGTAGCGTTTTCAGGGTCAATGATAAGAAGCTCAGTTTGATCAGAATTAAGCTGAAGGAAGTTTAGTGACATGTAGTCCTTTAAACATAATCTGGTTATACTAAAACATAAAGTGGAGTGTCGTCGGCGTAACAATCATGGGACGTAAACCAAAAAAGCATCTGACTATATGGCCCAAGAGAAGCATGTGCAAAGAGAAAAGAATAGGCCTGAGGACTAATCCTTAGGCACCCCAAATATAAGACACATAGTTACCCATAGAGACCAAAAAGCATTTGTTTGACAAATATGACACATACCACTCGAGGGCCTTCCCTGAGATATCAAATACAAATACTATACGCAAGAACACGGTCTCAAACCTGCAGTCCCAGACCTGAAGTACCAGTCCACTCTGCTCTACCTGCAGACGAGTGTTACAACAATCTTTTTTTTGTTTTTTGAATGCTGCTCTTTGTGTGTGTGTTTGGTTTTTTAAAATATGTTTTACATTTTATGCTTGAACGCATTTACTGAAAAGTACTGAATGGTGCGTCTTTCCTCCTCCAAAACTGGAGAGAGAAGGATGGGGTCCTAACCAGGCTTTATTTGTCCAACAGAGAAAAAACAAATAGGAGAAACAGAACCCAAAGGGAAAGAAACAACTAACAAAAATTTGCAATTTAGATTTACTAAGTTCTGTTTTTTGATGCTACATATTTGAACCATATTCTCAAGTGTTATTCAAATGAAACACTTGTCTGATGGTCAATTCCAAGAAAAAGCTTTTTACAGCTAAAATAAGATGTTTTAGAGCTATTAGTTGAATTGAAATTTGTATTTTGAGTGTTAAAAATCCTTTAGATCAGGCGTAGGTTGGCATGTGAAGAATTGCTCTGACATTTGTCCATAAAGCTCCCTCTTGTGGACAATTTGCAGCCTGCTATATGTGAATGAGTGAGTGTGTGAGTTACAAGCCAATTTTATAAGTCACTTTGCATCTAATTAAAATAAAAAAACAGGCTGTATCCTGTATCATTACAGTAATAAAAGGGCACTGAAAATTGCATTAACTAATCTTTTCTAAGAATATCCTCTGGTCTAACCTCTAAATGACCACAGGCCCAACACAGATCCTGACCACGCTGAGGCAGCCTACCAATCATTGCACACCACCATCAGCGAGCTCTTACAGCATTGGCTGGACAGACCTGTTGGAAAACAGCTGCAGCCAATGATGTGGAGAGAACAAAAAGGAAATTATTTTTAGAAGACCATTTTTCTTCATTTTGTGCTCACATCCCAGTAATGACAGAGGACTGATGGACTGGCTAGAGGGATGCTGCAAAAAATTGAGTCCACTGCTTTTACTTGACACACACCAACCACAGCAGCCTCCACTGAGGAGCCACACAGAGTGGCTTTACTAAAAATACAACATGATAGATGCCATTGAAGAGATGCACAGATTTCACATTCTCTCATTTGGTGTATTTCTGTGAACCCTGTGACTGTGTCCAGCTTGGCAAGCTGGGATAGAAAAGCATGGATTTGGAGACAAGTATCCATTTTGTCTGTTTGATCTTTCTGGCCTGTTCACCCATGCAGAACCTGACCTTTCTGAAGAAGCTGAACCTAGATGGCAACCAGCTTACCAGAATCCCAGCACTGCCATCATCTCTGGAGGAGCTCAAGGTTAACAGCAATATGCTCGGTACACTCACCCCTCACTGTTTCAAAGGTAGGACTTGTGTCTGTGTACATGGAGTAGAAACATCATCTTGTATGGAAATAATGAGAATATTATTTACTTTCCCTTTCTAGGTTTGATGAACCTGTTGACTCTGGAGCTGGAGGAGAATCCTCTCCATGAGGGCAGTGTGTCGCCACAAGCCTTTAGACCATTAGAGAGACTTCTGCACCTCCAGATGGACAACAACCGCTTCCGTTTCCTTCCTCTGGGCCTTCCTCGCTCTCTTCAGGTGCACTTGTATCACTTTACCGAATCCCGTAGGGAAAATCCTCCTCCTTAAAATGTTAGGATCTGCTAAACGAGCCCAGCTGGGATTCAGAATTTCAGAAAGCCAGACACTGCAGTACAAGAACTGCAATGCCACCTTGATGCCCCAAATCAGGCTCTCTAGTTGTATCTTTCTGTTCCTTATAGGAGCTGAAAATGAATAAGAATCTGATTGAGGAGGTGACAGAAGAGGCACTGAGGGGCTGCATCCATTTGAGGGTGCTGGACCTGAGGCACAACCTGCTGCGTGAGCAAGGCATCTCTACACAAGCCTGTACCCGTCTCAAGTACGTCCATCCATCCATCCATCCATCCAGAGCTTTTGATTAAATTTTTTTTCTGCAGTCTCTCCATCAGCCACAAGAGGGCATACTGGTGTTGTTTGGGATTTTGAACATTCTTGTTATATTTTTTCCCCAATGTTTAAATTGATTTGGTTTTCAGTTGATGGTTGTGTCACTTAAAAGGTGTGAAATAACACATTTCCATCAGAAAATCTTCTGACACGTCAGGTTACTATTTGTTTCATCAGTGTCAATATGATGAGGCTGATGCTTTCAGTCACTCACAACAATGTTCATTTCAAAGTCTTTGGCTGACAGACAGACACATTCTTTTTCTATTTTCCTCTTATTCTTCTCTCTCTCTCTCTCTCACACACACAGACACACACACGCACACACACACACACACACACACACAGGCACACACAGCTTGCATGCACGCATATCACAGAAGTTATGACAGCTGACCTTGTGTACTTAGATGAGTAGTGTGGGAGAGAGAGCTTGAGGGCAACTGTGTGCCTGTATGGGTGTGTTTGTGTATGTATGTCTCATGATGTGTCTCTATGATGGTGTGTGTGTGTGTGTGTGTATGTGTATGTGTGTGTGTGTGTGTGTGTGTGTGTTTAAATATAGTGAATTCCAGTGGGTTTTTCGTTTCTCCCTGGGATCCTTGTGAACCACAGTGGAAGCTAGAGGGGAAAGTGAGGAAAAGAAGATGCTAAAGAAACACAATAAATTGCAATTAGAGATACTTTGGATTGTACTGTATAACTGAAAACAGAAATATAAAATTAAAGATATATATTCAGGGGAAATTTGAAATGATCTTTTAATAATAGGTGGAGTACAGTAACAGTAAAACAAAATACCTTCTCCTAAGAGGGACAGAGAGATGACGTGAAGAAAGGAAGGAAGAGTTTGAGTGAAGCTGAAATGGAGGAAATTCAACTAGGCTGTAGTTTGAGCCTTAGTTTGACCTCTGACTTGAATGTATTTGACACTTGACCTCATTAATGGCGAGAGCAGCAGTCTTCCCATGGGCACTGCAGGCTTATTAGCTGGTCCTCTATTTTAAAAGCGTCATTCAGCACTGCATAGACAACAGTGTGTGAACAAATTCATCTTGACCTGAACTCCAGCAACACAGCAGGAGCTGATACCTTAAAGGTCATTAGTGAGACCCAAGTGGCATAAAACACGACGCCTCCCTGTAGTTGGATTTTATGTTATTCTGCAGAACTATAATAATTGAAATTTAAGCTGCTTGTGGAGAAATGAATTCACCACGCAACTCTGCAGACGTCTGCGGAGAAATATAGAGAAAGCGATTGTAAAAAGGGTGACACAGAATGAAAAGTAAATTGCATAACGATAAAATAAACTGCGGTGTGCTGGTTCTGGGTTGTGTTACATGTCATGGAGTCAGTGTTATTATTGCCTCCTGCTGGGTTTCAGTGATTGGAGGCAACTGCGGAGGATACTGGAGGTTACAGGGAGCTAGGGAGTGCAGTTTGCCAACTGCCAGCATCGCACCTCATTATCTACATTGTTAAAATATCTCATCTACAGTCAGTACTGTGTGTTTGTGTATGTTTAGATGCATGAAGTATAACTACATATAATATTATAGGTATATTATAAGTATTTAGAGTTTCGGTTCCTGAGCAACATTCATCTTTAAACACAAACACATGTGCACATTCCTGATTGCTGTCTTCTCCTGTCTCTTTATGTACCTGTCACCTTAAACAACAGTCTTACTGTACATGCCGCCATATCTACTTGTCCTTCTGTCGATCAAAACTGCACATGGGAGAAGTTTGCCTTCAGGGCTTTCTGGCAGAAAGGCTTTCTTCCTTTCTTTTTCCTTAACCTAGCCAAGTACCTTTGGTGCTTAAACCTAACCAAGTAGTATGACTTTCTGGCAGAAAGCCCTGAGGGCAAACTACACATCAAAACTTAACAGTGATCATATCACTGCTGCCTGCCAACAGACCTGACTCCAAACTCCACATGTTTGCTGACATAACCAGAACATGTTTTAAATTACTTCCACAATGATTAAAGCTACATAAACATCTCTCATTCCAAAAGTCCAAAATAATTATATTTCATGGGTAATATGTTTTCAATTGCAGCTTTTATTTTATGCCGTCAAACATTTTTATTGGGAAAATGATCGCAATCTGGACTTTCTACTTAAAGTACCTAATACCACAGGGTGTTCTGCAGCTTAACATAATAGTCTTGTAAATGTGTCATCGGCTTAAAATTGATCCATTAAAACTGCTCTGGCAGTATTAATTAGTAAGTGACAGAGAAGTCGTGTTTTATTTTATTTTATGTTGAAACAGATAGCATTTTTGGCTAACGGAAATCTATTTTTTGTCCATTTGTTTTGAATTATTTGTGCCATTTTGACAGAGAGGCTGTTGTTGGAGAAGATGTCTTTGTGGATTTTTCATCACTGCAGGCTCAGGCTGACTGCATGTAGGCACAGGTTCAGTGATCATCACACCAAAGATTTGTGTGTGTATTGTTATTGTTATGAAGTGTCTGAACCTGATGGGACTAGTAAAGAAAGCTTGTTCAACTTCAGACCTGCACAAATTGGTTTCATAATAAGCTTGCATAAATGGAAAAACAACAGCGCATGCACATACCCCCACACAAATAACACATCAGCTATGTTGCTGATACCATCACACAGATGTAAAGTGAAAATGCTCCAACTTAAATTATGTGATCTTTGGTTTTCATTTAAAGGTTTCCTCTTTGGTTACAAATCTGAAAAAGTATGTACACTACGCATGCTACATACATACATACATACTACAATGCTCACAATGGATGAAAGAGAATGCAATGCACTCTGTACCACTGCAGTAAATTATTAAAGTCATATTCGGTGTTTGATTGAATCTGTGTGCTTCAGTCTATTTTCAACAGCTGTGACAAAATTTTCCCAGATTTCAGTTTCGTAAATTCAGTGCACACAGAAGCTTGCACTGTAATGACTTGGTGTAGCTGAAGCCATGTCCGACCATTATCCATCCATCATTCCATTTTTTTGAAGTCCGGTCTTGGTCTGTCGGCAAAAGTACGTATGCCAGCTTGTGTGGTGCCGGCATGGTCGGCGCAGCACAGATTGAACTGTTTATGTTTGTAAGTGTTGTACTTCTGGCTTCTGTATCTGCTTTTGTTTGGTAGAGTGAGGCAAACCCCTCTGTGTGCTGGCTCCCATTAGAACCCAACACACTGTGGATGAGCAGGCCATCAGCTTAATTACTTCTGGCCACGCTTTGCACAAAAACATGGACACACACACGTGTGCACGTTTGGTTTTATGTGCTGTTTGTCTCTCCATAAATGCTTTAGAAATGAAGTAATACATTAATCTTGGAAAGAGGTTGCATGTATGTGTGTGTGTGTTTGAATATGATATGAATTGATTTCATAGTATATATAAGTGAATTTGCATTTTCAGTTGCACATGTAGTGTCTGGAAATGCCTGTGCTTGGCGCATCTCTGTGTCTATGAGCATGTATGTCCGTGTGTACGTTAGTGTTTCTTCTTCGCATCATGTTGTATGTACACGAGCATGCATGTGTGTTGGTGTGTAGAGGGGTGGAGGACTCAGAGAAGAGAGGACTGTGTGTCCCTCTGCTCATTAATACCATGTGGAGCTCTAAGCAGCGGTGGACTGCTGCTGAGCTTCCTGGCAAAGATTTAGAATAAAAATCAGCAGCACACAACTGGTCTGAACTGGTACTGAGAAACAGATAGAGCGATATATCTTTGAGAGTTTAAATTTCAAGTGGAAACCACATTTTTATAGCAATCCATAACTGCCATAATATGTATGTGTTAAACAAAAAGCCTGCTGTATGTTCAGTGTGTTGGCTCGTGTCATTGTGTGTCATTGTGCTCTCTCCCTTGTGTCTTAACGTTGTTTTCAGTAAAACATTTATGGTTGGATTAATGTGATGTTTATTACCCCCCTGTTAAACAGAGAGGCATGTAACCAACCTCAGGTTTCCTGAAGTCTATTGTGGACCCCCCCCCCCAACAAACAACAAAGATTAATGAGTTGTAAAGTTCAAGGGAGGAGAGTTAATGCAGAGCTTACTCTATGTCACCTTTATGAGTAGCAGAAATGCCACTCCAAGCGTCTCCCACACCCATAATCCTTCACTCTCTTTCTGCTCATTGGTGCCCATTTTACTTCTCTGTGTGATCACTGGCTGGCCACCTTAGGATGTTCTGGGCCAGTTGGCTGTTCAGTGTGGTCTATGAATGTCCAAAGAACAGGAAATTAGGTTCCCCTCCTGCTGTGAGCTGTGCTGTAAACTCACAACAGCTGTGTGGGATCTTTAAACAAAAACACTGAAGCCCTGTACTACATCTTCATCCCAGACTCTTGAAATCTATTCCTCCCTCTATGGCTAATAATTCTCTTTCCTGCAAACCAAACATTTTCATACCTCTTATCTGTCACTCAATCACAAATTCCCCCTCAAACTGTACCCCCCAGGCCCCATTATTTTATCCCCTGCAGCCCAGCCTCCCACTCTGCCTCCCCAACAGCGCTATGCATAAGTCTAGTAACTACTATTAAACATGAGGTCTGCAGTCAAAAGCCTTGGAATCAGAATGGAAGTGGATATCCATTAATCCATATTTAACCAAAACCCTGTAAAACATTACAGCATGCTAACATGCAGATGTTAAGCAGGCGTAATGTTTACAAATGTCAACCTTATGGAGGCGTAGAGGAAAGGTTGGGGGATCACCAAAGTCTTCAGGATACATTGTCTGGGAACCATGATCTGTAGACAATTTCATGGCAAGTCATCTCATACCTGTTGAGATATTTCAGTGTGGTAGACCAAATGACTGTCATACAGAGGGCATTGGTGTCCATAAAGCCATACCTCTTACATTGCTAAAAAAAAACCTTCAAGTTGAATTTTCATTTGATGGTCTTCTTCTTGTAGGTATCTGACTGAGATTCAGGATTCTTCTGTGTTTCTTCTCAGGTCCCTTGAAGCCTTGGACCTGTCCCACAACCAATTCACCTCTGTCCCAATGAATCTGCCTCGCCGTCTCCTCAAACTGAAACTCCAACACAACAACATCAATCACATCCCTGCCTTCTCGTTCCGTCACCTGCGGCCGGGCCTACAGTCCCTCCATCTATCACACAATGCCTTGAGCAATGAGGGTATGGAACGAGTCTCTTTTGCTGGAACGTTCCGCTCACTGGGTGAGCTCCTTTTGGACAACAATCGTCTGGAGGAGGTCCCTCGCTGTGTTCGTCAGTTTAAGAACCTGCAGGTGCTGCGACTGGACAACAACCAGATCAGGTAGAATTGCACTTTCTATTAAGTTGGTTTTAAAAAAAATTTATGTGATTTTCATGACGCAGGGATAAGCTAAGTACTTACTTGTTTGTTATTCAATCCTATCCTAATGCCATTAACTCGGCTAGTACAGCTCGCCTTGGAAATTACTCAAAGGAGCTTGGCAAAGAAGCAAAGGAGGATATTGTGGAACATTCAGTGTCTTATGGAAATACATTTATTAACACTGACATTTCAGCATCAGTTCTCCTTAGCACAAAGATGAAGACAATGACTTTTGTTGTTACAACTGTTTCATATTACTGCCAGTGAACTGTACCCGACTAACACAGTAACCCTGAGAAACATGGCTTGTTGGTTATCATGGTCAGCAGCCAAAATTGATGAATGTACCTCAAACTAAAAACTTAAATGGAAAAGTGTGTGACTTAAATGGAAACACTAGCATGCTAACATGCTGAGGTTTAGCAGGTATCATGTTTACGACGTTCAAATCACACAGTTGGTCCCTTAAGTGCCTTGGCTGTGAAGGAAGTAAAAAAAAAGTTAAATTGTACAAAACATGTTGTGACGTCGTCAAAGTAATATGATATGTCACAAAGTGATGTCCCATTATACCATTTCGGGCCCCTGCAGCCTCGATCACTTACCAGGTGATGTCAACTAAGTCTGTGATGGTTCAGGGTGTAGCCTTTAGAGTGGAGATTGAGATTGTGTAGCATGTTAGCATGCTGACATTCGGTAATTAGCACAAAACACAAACTACAGCTGAAGCTGGGAGAAAATTGTTTTTGCCTTATTTGACAGCTGACACAGTTGCTGTAGAGACAGGAATTATGAGGAGAGGGGTTAGGCATGCAAGAGCAGCAACCAGTCAAAATCATCAACCATGGACACTGCGGTTATGTAGCATAGCAACCACTAGGCAATCAGGGTAACCTATGTCATTAGCTTTGCAGGTCTTCGGTCATAAATCAAAGTACTGAACAAAGATTTTTTTTTATATGATGATAGTGCAAGAGTTATCACAAATTATTCTTTGGGGGGCACAAATGTCTCAAAATCATGTCAACCCTTCCAATAGTTGTTGAGACATTTCACTCCGAACTGCACATGTCAATGCTGGTAGCAATAGTGGGAAAATTCATGGGATCACAGAAGGCGCACAATTCATATGTAGTATGTCTAAATGTAAGTATTTGTATGTTGTGGTTGCAGGCTGGTGAGGAAGTGGGGAGTGTGCCACCCTCGTAATTCTGGCTCCACCTTGGCTTCAGTCCACTTGGAGAATAATCTGCTAGAGTTGGAGAGGATTCCCCCAAATGCCTTCTCCTGTCTCACTGATGCTCAGGGACTGGTCCTCTATCCACAGCAGGGACACTCATAAGACCAGTAGGCCGCACAGTGGGACAAACATACACAGAGAGATACATACCCATAATATGCATCATCATGACATACAGCTACCCAATTGTTTCTGGGGGTTTTCTGTATCCTCCATTTGTCTCCTCTGCTTGCCTCATTCATGCATCAAACCCATCAGGCAGGGTTTACAGGAAAAAAGCTTTATCATGTAGTTTGCTGAGTCAGTCAGTGTTATAATTTTATCATTGTCAAACCCATCTTTTTCTTTTTTCTTTTTATTTTGTCTTTGATTAGGAAAATGACTGTTATGATTTTGTATGTATTAAAGCAAATGTGTAATTTACACGGTAATGGAAGTGGTCATTATATGAAGTGCTCTTGGAAGTGTAAATAGATAAACATTGCAGTGAAATCCAGATCCACTCTAAACAATGGTTGTAAACTGGCTTTTCATTAAAGTACAAGGTATTAAAATGATGCTTTTGAGAAAACGAAGGCTGAAATGGATTAACCTGTGTCTCTAGTTTAAGTTTGGGGCTTGTAGGAGGAGCCTTTAGTCAGTGTAACTAGATATAAAGTAGGTATGTTTGGATGTGAGTCAGATTTTGGGACTGCAGCATTATACAAGAGAAAATGTCTAGTGACACATAGTGAACCTAATGGGCCCATTAGGAAGGAAAATATCACCAGATGAGTTCCAACATAAACATCCACCACCAGCCGCTCAGTGAAAACACATAATCACTCTTACTGTGAGGGGGGCCTCAGTCAAGGCCTCCAAACATATAGAGGTGACGTCAGCCACTATAGGATTATGACAAGTAATTGGGGTGCAAGTATATGTGTGTTTGGAGGAGTACGCGTGCACCCTTTATTTGGGTTAGCAGTAAGAAAGACGGGAAATGGTGAGTAACATGTTAGCACAGTGGAACTAAGGGACAAACAACAAGCTGACTTTTAGGACACAATGCAGTGATTGTTCTTAGAAAGTATCTAAGCTGCTCAGTGAAAGATGAGAAGAGCAGCAGTTCATGTCTAGTTGAGTCCAATAAGATGTGGTTAGAAGAGAGAGAGGAAAGAGCCGTGGCGCATTCTGAGCTCTTTTCCGTTTGGGAGCTAAAGCCACTGGAGTTCTGGTATCCTGCCAGCCTTACTGACAAAGTTACTTCACGGATCTCAATGTTCTCTCTTTCTCTTTTCCATGTGTGTCTCTATCGCCACTACTGCATCTCCCTGTCCTTCTACTGCTGTTTGTCCCGCTCCCAATGCCTTTTTCCTCTCTCACCTCCTTCCACACAGTTAATGGTGCATAATAAATAACACTGCACCATTCTTCTGTCTCAGCATATCTGTGATCTCGGCCCCTTCAGAGATACTTTGAGCTCTGTGGTGTGAGTGTGACGTGCATGAGAGCCTTGCCCATAACATTTCTGTGTTCGGTACGGTCTTGATGAGAACATAACAGAGCCAGAGGAAAAAGCAGACACCCTACTGCGCTCTGTGTTATTGTTTTCTCTGAGACAACAACTCTCTTTCCTTTCATTCCCCCTGTCCTGCATTATTACCAAAAACCTGCGTTGATTCACAATATGGTCAGCTGCTGTACATGAAATCTTGCTGCAACAAGCATCGTATCTGTATTTGCAGTCTCACTATGAAAAAAACCCAACAAACTTAATATTTTATGAGAGCTGATGCAAGTGCAAGCAATTCTGCAATTAAGTGTTGGAGCAGTCTCTTTAATTTGTTAATCTGTCCATGCAAAGACACCATATGTTTTTCAGTATATCACTTGGAGTAATGAATATAATTAAAATGATGAAATGTTGAGTCGTGCGCAATGCGTGAAGTAAGTAATTTACAGGCGGTGCACTTGCTGTGTTGACTAGCTGGCTCCAGGTATACGATATCAACAGAGAACAGTGTTTCTGATGCTCAAAATGAAGAACAGAAGGTCCCCTGCAGACGCTGGAGTTACTAAGAGAGGGAAGGAGGACTGTGGCAGAGAGATAGACAGTTAATAAGAGGGAGCGAATGAAGCTGGGTTGTAAGGAGGCAAGCAGATGACAAAGTTAACAAGGTTATGAGGGCTCAGTACATGCATGGTGTAAATATGTGACATGAACACACACACACACACACACACACACACACATATTTATACGTTTCACTCTTTCAGCCTGGGTGTGTAATCACATGTTAGATTTCTGCTTTCAGTCTTGTGCATGTGGCGCAGTCTCCATAATTGTACAGTCATTTTACAAACATTGCATTACTGTCTAAGAAACTACACTCGCATTTATAGCCTGCTGCAGCTCCTGCTGTTACAGGCAGAGCCGAAACTTAACACAAAGACGACCAAACAAACTGCATCAGCTCTCTTTTTGCAGCTTTGCATCTATGTAGTTTTGCACAGATGGATGCTCCAGCCTTGATCTTAAATCCTTCAACCTCCCCCTCCACAGCTTGTCACATGGGGTGTATTCAAATTGGACAGGCTCGCCACTTCAGTGCCGTCCATCATACTGCGTGTGACATGACTAAACTGTTAAACCGACATCCCATTACATCCAACAGATGTTTCGCATCTCGTCAAGTTGAGGCCAGAGCCTGTTTGTGAGAGGTTGACCCTAGAGCGGCGTCGTGCTTTTCTTCTCCCTTGTTCTGTCTGTTCTACCCGGCGACAGCAGCTTCCTCTGTTTGTTATTGGAGGAGTGGAGGAGTGCTTAAATAAAATAGTACACAGTTAAAGAAAAGCAGCTAAACTATTTACTTTTCTGACTTCAATGGGCAGGAGAAAGAGGATGTCTGACGACAGTTCATTTGCAAGAACATGAGATTGGGTTTCAGTGTTAAGGGTCAACTATTTAGGATCAACAAGAATCTGCCTACTGCAGTGTGGAGGGGAGTAACCACTCGGCCATCGACCCTAGTATATTAATTCTTGATAGCCAGCAACATTAAGAACTATGTAGTAAGCTTTTATCAGGCCAAATCCCAAAACACAGAAACTGCACTTTGGTCAATATTATTCTCTTCTCTCTCCTGCACACAAATGCACACACACTCACTGCATAGCAGCGCCCACGCAGGATCTAACAAGTGGGTGTGCTAATCTCTAGAGACACGTTAGCTGAACACTCGTAGGACAAAAAGAGTTTAATTTGGATGCCAAGCCCTCTAGCTACAGACCAACTCCATAATCAACTGAACCACAGCGCGCGTGCGTGTGCGCGAGAGATACTGAATCTACAAAATGAGCGAGAGTGGAAGCAGAGAAAGGAGGAATGCTATCTACAAAGACCTTTATCAACACTCTGTCCCCTGCCAACACCCCTGCAGGGCATTTATCTGGTCTGGATGCCTTTTCTGTCGCTGTGGGTGCTGCACTCTTTGAGAGAAATAAAGGCACACAATTGAACAAAAATACAGGCAGGCGGTGTCACTCTCCTCTTGCACTGACATGGATGATTAGGAAAATGATTATGATTTGATGCTCAAAGCCCTGAAGCAGCAGACCTCATGGATAACGTGTAGATAACTGCAAACATCTGTGTGGGAGAGTTTGCACAGGGTCAGAAAGGTTCCCAGATGGTGTGGCTTGCCAAACTCGCTGCCTTGCTCTGGGTGCTGGCATTTTGGAGAGGAAATCAGAGAGTCAGTGCAAAAAACACTTCATCCTGCCAAAACAAAATTTAATAGAAAACTGTGAGAAGGCACCAAAACATACGTTTTATAATCACAGTCCTAGAAATAGATTTTCTGCATGATTTTGGTGGTGCTTGGCGTATCACCATGTTCTCAGTAATCTGTGTTATGCAATTATAGAGTGTTAAAATTTAGTTAACTGGGACTCCCCCAGTATATGTAGTCACAAAGAATAACACCAACTCTGGAAGTATGACCTGGGATGTTTCTGTAACAGACTCTTTATACAGACCAACAATGTGATAAGAATTAGGGCATGTACAAGGACTATTCAGCAATAAGGTGTGTGTCATCCTAATATAATGTAGAAGGACAACACTTTCTAAAAAAAACTAAAATGGTGGTTAAATAAAATTGGACGTGGGTTTACCCTCCCAAACCTCCCTTGCACTAAGTTGATTCTGGGAGAAAAAGGTCCTGGAGATTATTATTTTTAATACTACTGCAAAAAGACACATTTTTGCTGCTCTTTACTTCACACAAAAAGGGCTTGCTGCTGGTCCCCCTGGTGATACTGCATATAGCAACTGCAATTAATTACAGACCTCAGACACAAAGTTCAAACACAGCACACCGTCTGCCTCTCTTTCTTCTTCTTTAAAAGAGCATCAGAGTGGTATTACTGTTGGGAAAATGTTTCTGTACTTATCTAATAAATGTACAAAAATGACCCAAAAAAACCCAATAATATGATACAATCTCAAATGTTGTAAAATGTTTCTGGTGTCATAATATTTAGTCTATTGTGAAGTGTTCTATATTTGAATAATGTCACTTCATGAATTATTATATGAGTACTAACTTTGAATAACTCAACTCATATTACCATACCAGCTACTATAGCACATGCTCCGGACTCCTCCTCCTCCTCCTCCTCCTCCTCCTCCTCCTCTTTCCTTCATCCAAAAAGGGGAGAAAGGAGGCTGGCTTGTTAACTTTATGGGCTTGACCCCCCCTGGCTCTCAGTCATTCCCTCGGTTTGGACTGAAAGGAGAACACACGGTGCCCTGACACGGTTCGCAGAGGCACGCGGTGACGGAGGAGCTGCGGCTGGATGTCAGAGGACCACGGGGGAAATACTGCAATAATCCCTAAATGTGATGAAAATATAGGACAGCCATTTTTGTTTTAATCTCCAGGATAATCTGACTCACAGAGGGAGAAAACACCATTCAACCCATTTTTTGGAATTAATTTCTTATTTTTATCCATAAGGTAGGGGAGATGGGTTATTTTATTACATGTGCTATTCAGTCTTGGAACTGGCCTAGGGGCAACTTTTTCATTTCTCCTTCTAGGCTGAGTTTTACTTGATAAACTAATTATATACCAAGGTGTACATGAGAAATTACAAATTTTATGTGACATATAGAAACTCTTAAACTGTATATCATATTAATATCAATAGAATTTGAATTCCAGTGGAAAGGATTTAAAGTGTACTCATTCCAATTACAGGGCCTCGAAAGAATCCTATAGTGCTACCACATCTTGTTATATCTTTTTTTTTCCTTTGCTGAGATTTATGTTGTCATGTTGATTTATGTTCTGTTAAAGTTTGCACCAAATTCAAATGTATTAAAGCTATGTCTTCTTTATTAGTTTTTACACCCCTCATGATTATTATGTTAGGAATATTATCCATGTCATCGAGCCACTTAATGCAACCTGTTACATGGCCGACACACAGCTCTTACTCCGGAGTTACACTAGATGTCACATTGAGTCTCCAAAGACTGTTCAATGGGACCTATCATTAGTGGATGAAATAGGCCTAATAATTAAGCAAAACTTTTCTTTCAACTTATTTTATCTTCAAATCTAGCCTTCCACCCCAATTATCTCATCAAACTGTAAGTGTAATGCAGAGCATAGTGGTCCATTTAGGGAGAAAAATTATAGTGAAACGTGCCAATCAAGGCAACCCATTCTGGTACACAGGTCTGCACTACCCTCAAATTCAGCCTCTGTATACACACAGTGATCAGACTGAAATTTGACCTCAGAAACTTTATTTGGCAGGAAGATTGTTATGGCTTGCTCTTTTCGTCGCTGTGTTTTGTTTTGTCACATAACATAATGCGAACAACCTTTATGAAAGGACTTTTTCCCCTTCTGTTTCTGTCCAGCAATGGTGAACAACCATCTATGGGTCATTTGTACCATTGTATTTAACTGAGTCACTTTACTGTACAAAGACAGAGCAAACAGTGTCTAAGCGTGGAGTCAATGGTTAGACAACCAAAATGACGGACTAAATCTGTCTGTTTCCTGAGCTTCTAGCCTGCCTGCCTATTAGCCAGCCCATGGGTTGACCACCCTACACCTTCTAGTTTTGATAGTTCTCACTGCCTGTCTGTCCATTCATCTGTCTGTCTCAGCAAACATCTCAGTGTTTTATATCACAATTTGGTTTGGTGAGAACTCACAGTTCCTCTGCAGCTTCAAATTCCCACTTGATGAGTTTCAGATTGATGCCGAACCAGTGGATACATTTTTTAAAAGGTAGAGTTATTTTTGAGCGGTGGAAATTTTTGTCTTTTGTCTTTGTTTTGACAATAAAATTTGCTGTTTGTTCCATTTTGTTTTTTTTAAAAAAAGCAGCCATTGTTTACAGTCTCTCTATTCATAGCCCACTTATAACTGGCACCAGCTTTGGAATACTCCACATACTTGAGCCACTGAATGAGGCTCATCTGCCCTCAGGCATGGATCCTCAGGTCAGTTGTACCCTTCTTTGTAGTTCTGTACTGCTCTGCTCTCTGCTGTTCTCTGGTTAGGCCTTGTCTCTGCAGCGTTGAGCAGCTTGCCACCACATCCAAGCTTGGCGGCAACAGAGAAGCTGCCAAACAGTTCCTTTTTTTAGGGATGGCAGTCACCAAATTACAGCGGCTGGGGCAGTTAACTCCACCCGAATGCTCCTACCGGACCCGCCTAGCACTAACAGCCTGTATGTGTGAAGAGTACATGAATTTGGGTTGTGTTTGTGTGTGTGTGTGTGTGTGTGTGTGTGTGTGCTAGTCTCTCTGTCTGTGTTCACATGTGTGGAAGGAAGGAGACATGGCATAAGGAAATGAGGGAGGTCACTGACCAGATCATTTTGGAAGTGGACTTCAGATTCTGTGACAAATATACATAGATGGTTTATGTGTGTGAATGTGTGGGGGTGCACGTGAATATGTGTTTGGGCCAGCTTGTATTTCCACAAGAAAACATTTATATGAGTTTTTCATTTGTGTGTTTTTTTAGAGTTTATAGCCACTTGGATCCTGTTCAGAATAACATGATGGGTTAGAATAAATACAGAACTCAAAACAAATGAATATTCCATAGAGTGCTAGCCAAAATTAGAATTATTCCCTGTAACACAATACTAAGCTGTGTCAAATATATTGTGCTCTGTCAGCATTGTGATCAATTTGAGCTAGCATGTGATGTTAATCGGCACTGAGTGTTGACGTGGCGGCAGCCAATACACCAGCATTGTGGCGCCAGCTGGCACTTTTGGTAAGCTCTCTGCCCCACCTTAGCTCTGCTCACACAACTGCCAACTAAGGAGCAGAGCTGATGCTCCTGAGTATGTAGACACAGATAAAATGAGCCAACATTTTATGTCGTGATCGATACTGTAAAGCTTAATGGATTTTGGCATCTCTGGCTTTCAGTGTTCATGGCAGTGCTGAAGACACAGACAAGAATAGCATAAAAGGTGCAGTGATAAAAGGAGTTGTGTGCATATACAATCTGGTGATTTTACAGTCAACAATTTAAAACTTTCTCTATGGAGAAAGATGTGGCAGTAATTCATATGCGCCAAGTGAAAAGGTGGGTTTTGTGCATGACTGGGTGGGAGGTAATGGTGATTGCCTTTCTCTCGACTGCGGTCATGGGAGACCAAACACTGTGTGTGTTGTCTCTTGAGGAGATGATTGTTCTTGGCAGCGGAGAGAGCATATATCTTAAATATATGTTTGTTTAGCTTGACGAGGGCAAAGGCTGCCTTGTGGGAACTCTAGTCGCATCAAAGTAATTGCGCTGCATGTGATGGCTGACAAGTACCCAGCACTTGATGGATGGTGCATATAGGAAATGTAAAGCTAATCTCAGACACTGACTGTGGGAAACTCAAACAGTTGATACACTTGTAGGGTGGATTGTTCACCATGTGGGGCTTTTGCTGACACCGCTGTGTTTTATCATCAGTCGGCCTATTTTCACCTTTCAAATCCAACAGCAAATCAGTGGAATTCATATCTTCATAAAAATGTCTGTCTTCTTGTGCCTGTTATGACAGTTTAACCACGTTCAGCGGTTCAGACAGTCATATTATGAGTCTGTTCACACACTGGGCATGAGCTGACACAGAAGGGGAATTTCCTCTGAGTGATAAGGCCTGGCTTGCAGCCGGTATTCCAATACATGCCAAAGGTGTTAGATGTTTTAGTATTATGCTTTCTGTCAATTTCTGTCAAGAGACCGAGCTTAAACCTTAAAAAACAGCCAGCACCAGACAAAAAAAAGTATGCATATGCACTAAGGTGTCCACATACTTTTGAACATATAGTAAAGCTAAAAAAATACTAAATACACAGTATGCTTTGTAATACCTGTGATGCATGTGTTGATTAGACACTTCCTTGTATCCTGTGCAGCTTGATCTCTCACATCCTTCCCGCCACCACCACCGCCACCGCCACCGCCGCCAACACACAACTCCCACTCTTTCTTTCTGTCTGCCTCATGACCCCCCCCACCTCCCCCCGGCCATCCATCCATCCATTAAACCACTCTTGGTCTTCGGATGGGAAGAGAACCGAGGCAATAACAATTAAGATTGAAGCCTTTGGTCTGTTTTCATCTCGGACCGGATGTTTGACAGATCGCAGCTTAAATGGAGGGAGAGGAGAGGAATTCATATGTACACACACCAGGGCTGGCTAAAAGTTGTTATTACAGCCAGAGAGGCTGCTTGATTGTGGGATGTAGTTTAGTCTTATCGTCATGTTGTGTTTACAGTAGCCTTACACGTCATTCCTGGATGATGATAGACTGTTCTTGTTCCTGTCTCCTTTTCTTACTTTTTTTTTTGCCTTTTCAATCATCCCCAACACCTCTGTCTGCAAATCTTCATCCACTACCACATCTCTCCAAGTGGCTGACAAATCACTGGTTTGACCAATGAAAAATGGCTGTATACTTATTTTACCTCCCATAAAGTTGCAGGATTTGGAGGTGTATAAATAAGTCTGGTGGTATCTGTGTATATTGCAGCTCTTTTGTGTGTTGCGTGTCATTGTGTGATGCTGTGCCCTCGCCGTGTCCTTTTGGCTGCATTCTTCTGGCCAAGCCAACGCCAGTGGTGTTTTTTCTTTTCTGCAAAATGGTATAATTTGGCAGCTATTTTTATTGCATGGAACAGACTGCAGGGGCCAGTCATTCATGCTTCCAGGCTAGGTCCACATCATGCACAGACTCTTTGTTTTACTGTTTTTAATGTTCCTAAATGATACTCGTACTTCTTTGAATAGAGCACTCTTCTCTTGCATAAGCAACTTTAAAGCCAATGGTCGCAGACTAAAAATGGGTAATTTTCTCATGCACTGCCCTGAACAATTCAGGACTCCTAACTCAAATTGGTATCTGAGGTTATGAATAGTCTGTAAGTTTAGAAGTTGAATTGATAAGCAGGCATTGAAAATTCATCACTCACACGCTGTGATGTCTGTACTCTGATCACATTCTTGCATTTCGTTTTGCTAAAGCTCCACATTTTTAGGATCAGTATCAGTTCAGAGAACATTTCTTTCATGAAATGTGGAATGAGAAGCATTTCCCTAACACCAAAAACCCTTGAACACCCTCCCTAGCTTTATTCTTACTGCAGTCTCCCTGTTTAGGCCATTCACACAAGTCTTGTGAACAGACCATGCTACCAGAAATATCCCGGGATATTAGGTTAAATAGGCAGGGCAAAGATCAAGCAAATGTTTGAATGGTATCCCACTTAATATGATAGGAGAACAGGAGATGCTTAGAATGTACTGACACAATGGAGGAACCACAGTAAAACTGGACAATTCACATTTCACCCTAAGACATTAAGTGTAAATAAATGGTGTACATTTTTCCCCCTCTCTTGCACTGTTATGTTGTCAGTCTGTCCCAGGACTTTCATTCCTTTTGTTGGTTATATTGATCCTAATCTCTTGCCCCTTTCGCTTTACCCCTCTCCTTCTTTTCATCCATTGCTTGGTCCTGATAATGCTGAAAGCTAAAATTTGCCCTCCTCTTGCTTCGAATGAAAACATGATCATGTTGCAACAGGATCCTTAAACTTCTCTGGAAAGTCAATTTGCATGCTAACTGTTGGCATCGAGACTTCCCAGGCTTCTCTAAGATTAAAGCACTGAGGATCAGACAAGGAATTAACACAACAAGGTTAGAGATTATAGGGGTTAAGGGGCACCAGTGTAGGACTGGGCTTAACTTCATAGGATTAGCCTCAGGTTAAGGGTCTAATTTCCTGCTGTAAGGATCATTTGGCCTTCATTAATAATTTGTTTTTCTAGGAATAAGATTTCAGGTTGAGTAGGAGGGGTGGCTGCACTGAGGTGTTAGTTAGGTCAGTGCAGGCAGGACGAGGAAAGGAAACAAACACAGACACACACATGCTCATATGTCTGGTGGCCTCAATTAGCAGTCTGTGTGTGTGCACACAGCTATGACATCATGGAGTCTGTGTTTCATGCCATGCGTACACACTCAAACACATGTAAATGCACATGGACGGACATGCACTCGCACGCCCGGTTTCTCTTCTAAATGAATGGAGGCTTTGTTTGACCACTCGGTTGCAGGAATAAAGTTTTCCACTGCCGAGGTGAGGTCCTCTACACTATCTGATTGGCCAGTAAGGAGACACTTGCTCTCCTGGGAATAGAGCCGGTGTGCAAGAAGCAGACTGTGACATTTTGTCAGCGTGGTTTAAGTGACTTTCGTTCCCAGAGTCGATTCCTGGCGAGTTTCCCTGGGTGGAATGAGTCCATTTCACCTCACCAGCCTCAAGCTCCTGGTCGGCCTGTAAGGCGTGGTATAAACAGTAGGGCTTAGTAATTAAGGATAAGCAGACCATTTCATAATATTTCAACGTCCATTTATCACTGGCTATTATGCTTAGCTATGAATTTAAAGCCCTCACGCACATAGCTGAATTAACCTATTAGGGAGAACAGGGGCAAAAGTTTAGTTGATGACCCCAACCTGGACACTTACACTAAGCCTAACCCCTAACCTTAACCACCGGCCCATAAATCAGTTTTTCCCCAGTTGGAGACATGGCTTTTGTCCCCAATTGCTCAAGCCGTCCCCAATAAAATGGTCTTTAGTCTGAATTGTGTCCTGAAAGGTAGCATAAGTCACACACGCATACACCACCTTCTCCTCTGTGTGTTGTGTATGAACTTCGGCACCCACATGTTCCCATTAAGTACAGCACAAACAGTAGACTATACATGTCAGCATCTGTACTTGGCCAGAAACCAACCAGTACTCTATGCTGGAATAATAGTAATTGTTCAGAATTTGGGAATGTGCACAATGTGAGCACAGCATAATAATAAAGCGCTTAACAGTAGATATAAAACAGGGCCCCTCTATTAAATTAATATGTATGCCTTAGTTGATATAGTAGTTTTGTGTTTCACTGTAAATTATTGTAATAAATGTGCACTTGATCAAATTACCAAATATCATACACAGTGATACACAGTGAAACCTGCAGTACTTTTAGCTTATTGTTATCTACTGGTACACTCATGTACAATAAAACTGATGCTGCTCTCCATCCATCTTGTTTGTTCTTTCTCAGGTATTTACCTAAAAGATGTTGCCACATTGCTCCCTCCTGCTGTTGCTATGCGTGGCCCGGCTACTCTCCGTCTCCTCAGCCCTGCCCTTTGAGCAGAGGGGCTTCTGGGATTTTGCCATGGACAGTATGGACAGCGGCGGGATGATGACAATGATGAGGGATGAGGAAGAAAGCTCAGGCGTGGAGGAGATCCCGCCCCCTGACGTACCCATGTGCCCGTTTGGCTGCCACTGTCAGCTCAGGGTCGTCCAGTGTTCTGACCTCGGTCGGTGAGAGTGTGTGTGAATAAAAGAGAGAAACAACAGAGAGAGAGAAAGAGAGAGATGCATGTCTGTGATACTTTGTCATCATTTCTACGTGTTTGTGTGTGTGTGTGTTTGTGTGTGTGCGTCAAGAGGTTCAGAAAGGAAAGCAAATGAGTTGAATGGCAGAGTGAGTGATCATGACAAGGGCCTTGCATGATTTTCATATCTCCAGAAAATAAAGCCCCCTTTGGTGTATTATCTGAGAGAAAAATTTCTTCCTCGGGATACCTCTGGTGTTTTTTGACAAGGAAAAGGCATGTCTTTGAGGGATTTTGTGTTCCAGACTCTGTGTGTGGATACTGGGTGGGAAAGTAAGTGAGAGAGGGTTCGGCAGAAAAGGCAAAAAGGCTGAGTCAAGCAAAGGGAGGAGGAAGAGAAAATAAGAGAGACGGAAAGGGATCAAGAGAGGGAGGAAGGTAGCGAGAAAAGGCACAGCAGTGGACACTTTGATGGGAGGATATGAAAAGTTTATAATTTCCTCACTGTCTTTAAGGAGTTATTTCATTGTTTGTTTTTGGGACGTGGACCGGATGTTTAACGGCAACCCAAAGCAGGAGGGGAGGAAGGATAAGTTAGTTTGAAGAGATTTAAAGATGGAGGAGAGGATTAAAAGGGAAGGATAGAGAAAAGTTGCGTTTGTGTGTACAACTGAAGTATTTTTTTATTAGGATGAAGATGTGAGGCAGCTTTCTGGGAAGTGACGAGACTAGCATAATGTTCAGCTATTTCTTGACAAAACAACATAACATAACTTACCTCAAACGTTGATTTTCACTAAACTTTTACAGTCTGTCTTTGACTTAATTTTAGTCATGTTTCCATATAAGCATTTACGTCCAAAGAAACTGCATTCAGTCTTACATGTGGATTTAAAAAGAGGATACCTCACATTATACTGGCTATATAATGCTAATAAGCTGTCTGTGTTTAGACATGATGGTTTTGTAGAATCATCATTTTACACGCTCTATATATTTACTGTCCCTGGTCTTTCTGCAGCGGGTAAATGTGGAAGCGTATAATTTCCGAGATGTCAAGTGCTTATTTAGAACAGATGTATTTTGGCGGTGGCGTCTGTCTCCTCTCACTGTGCATCCCAGCATGATGTCGGGTATTTGTGTAGAGGGTTGCTTGGGTTTAAGAAGGTGCCAGTTTTGTCAGTTTGTGGTAATGGCTTTAAGATTTGTGGCAGATATGGGTGAAGCACTATGGTTTGGGGTTTAGAGGGTGAAGGGATTCAGTTAATCAGGGTGTTGGTGAAAGTTTTTCAGGTCCTTTCATCATGTCTGTTAGGTTTCATGCCGGCATACAAATGTGAAGGTTTCCAGCTGGCAGGATGCATGTCAAAAGCTACAGGTGTGGACTGGAAGGTAAATATTTCCTGCCACATGCATCCACCTGGTAACATTCTGCACCTTCAAAATCAAATTGCTCTCACAACAGCTGTAATAACTTTTGACTACATTTGAGAAAAGCAAATCACAGAGACTGGAGTTTGGTTTGTAATTTAAACGGTATACCTGAAAATTACCTACAACTTTCACCTACAACCTACAATTTTAATAAATTGATCTTTGAAGACAACTAATAAGACAACTGATAACTGTGCTTAATGTCTTGGATAAACCTACACTATAAAGTTCCGTTTCCACCACTGTACCAGGTCTCTCAGCACTTCGCGGACGAGGTTTGAACAGAAAGTCAGAAGGAGCTGCTGAGGGTTTGATCCTGTGTGGTGACATGGAGGGTGTGGCACAATACAGCCAAAGCCATATATCTAAACTTAACTTTAGATGGACAGCTCTGGGTACAGTCCTGTGGGTCAGATGTGGTTGGTGGCAAACTGGATCCCAGTGGGACAGCTGGCACTCTCGCACCAAGCGGGTCTGGTTGCATCATGGTCGCGGTCCAGATGATATCGGGATTTCGCTTACTGTGTCCTGTCTCAGCCACTGACCATGATCTGATACACTCATCCACGTGGCTCTGTGATGTGGTCTTGTTAATGATCACTGGTTGCTGTGTTTGTGTGCTTAGTCATTTTTCCAGACATCCCTGAGTGGAATCATGCAGGTGTATTTCTTAACGCCGTCCACTTGTTGTAACCCATTCTTAGCCTTTATGAATTTATTACTTGGTAAACAATAAATTTATTGTTTGGTAAACAATAAATTCATAAGCAACCCTATAATAACAGCTTTCTGTGTTTTATTACTTCTTAGCAGGTGTTCCTGTCACAGAGAAGCCTAAATTAAGACAATTATGTTCCCAAATGGAATGACAGCTTCACCACTTACACATTAACACACACACAGCTTGTATTTCTCCCCGTGTCTCAGGGTTGTGCCCGTCTCCCTTTTATTTGATGTGTGATTTTACTCGTGGTATTTAAGTCACATCCTTTGTGACTTCTGTCAAATGGAAACCAGATGGAAAACATCTGTTGTCCCCATCTGGTGTGAGGGGAAATTGCGTTTTTGTGTGTGTGTGTGTGTGTGTGTGTGTGTGTGTGCTAGTCTTTGTCGGTGACAAACTAGTAATGTTATGTGCTGCTTTGACGTCTCTCTATGACCTCCATGGTTGTGTCTATGTCCACCTCTCATTAAAATAATAGACGAGGAGGCCCAACGTGCTCATTTAAGATTGTGTGGGAGTGTGATTGGGGGAATTTTTAGGCCTGATGGAGGTTTTTAAACACACAGTGACTATTTATTTTCCAAGGTCTATGTCTGACTAAGATATCCTAAGAGCTTGCCCATTGAAAACAAACTGGTTTTAGGGTGTTGGTTCACAGTCATCCATGGAGGCATTTAATGGAGTATGATTCCTCTGTGTTTTTATTGGTCTTGTCCTCAGGTCTGACCGAGGTGCCAAAGAATATTCCTCAGGACACCAAGTTCCTGGACCTGCAGAACAACCGTATCACTGAGCTTAAAGAGAATGACTTCAAAGGCCTCACTAACTTATATGTAAGATCCACACACAGTCTGGCCCCATACACACATGACCCTCTCAGCATTAGATCAGCAACTCTTAAAGATGTGTAACTGACTAAGCTGAGCTTGGATTGGCTTTGGTAGTGTGAAATATCATTATGACTCTCCGTTTCCTCTGGGATTTAGAAATTAATTTCCTTCCATCCACCGCCCTCTGCTCTGAGAGCCTTAATTGTATTATGTTTGAGCCTGAAGCCAAATGGGAGTATTCAAGCTCACATCCTTGCTTCTCTTAGCAGAAGAACTTTGCTCACTCCTCCTGACCTGCATTCAAGAGCACTGACCAAGAGCAATATTAAGTCTGGCAGCGTAGGAAACTCCCAACATGACATTATACAATAACATCTCTATTAAGGTCTGTTTACCTCAGCCTACATCTGTCTCCAGCTTTCAGCCAGCGCAGGTGGAGAGACAGTCTGCTGGTTGACGGACTGCTGTGAGCTGCTGCTGGATCTGTTTTAATTCACTCAAACACATTCAGTAGAGGCAGAGGATGCAAACACAAGCTCTTCTGTGTATTATTTCAGCTTTCGTTTCTTTTCCTTTTCTGGCTGTCTGGGTTCTACTGATGGTTTTTCACAGATTGCCTCTCCACGGTTTCTGTGTTTGTTTTCAGGGTCTGTCTCTGAGGAATAACCTCATTTCCAAAGTCCACCCCAAAACATTTGTGCCCTTGAAGCACATGCAGAAGCTCTACTTCTCCAAGAATCTGCTGACCAGTGTCCCCAAGAACTTGCCTGCCTCTCTGGTTGAGATGAGGATCCACGAGAACCGCATCAAGAAGGTGGCAGCTGGAACCTTTGCAGGACTGGGCAACATGAACTGCATAGGTCAGAAATGCTGATGACATCAACAAATCTAGACTATATTCCATGGTGCTCACCACTGCTCTTTGCCACTGTATAGCATTGGCATTGGATTTTGAAGATTAAAGAGAATGTATTTTTATTTCATGCCACAAATATTCTCTTCATCTTGCAGAAATGGGAGCAAACCCCATCCAGAACAGCGGTTTTGAGCCTGGAGCTTTCAAGGGACTGAAACTGAATTATCTCCGCATATCAGAGGCCAAACTGACTGGGGTACCAAAAGGTAACCCCACATCTTTGTGGCTAAAATGCAATACATTGTGTTAGGGTTTAAAGGAATAGTTCATCAATTTGGGAACTGTTTATTTGCTTAGACTGATACCACTCTCATGTCTGTATGCTAAACATGAAGCCAGCAGCAAATTAGCTTACCACAGAGATTAGAAACAAGGGGAAACAGCTGTCCTGGCTCTGTCCAAAGGTAAACTATTATATCTTGTTTGTTTAATCAATCCAATGGTTTCTTTACTGGTTGCCTGGCAACTTCACAGTGATGATAAAACTCCAGGAAGTCACTGCCTCTGGCCAAGAAATACTCTTCGTAAAACCACAAATTGCCATTTTTACACTTACTTTTTTTGTATGCATTAAACTAACAAGATATACCATAAAACTTCAGTTAAATGCCTAGTCCCAGTTAGATGCCTGTCCCTTTAACTGGCTTGGTGTGGTTGCACATGTTTTTTGGATGTATTTAATCTCTTAAAGCCCACTGGGTAGCCTGCTTGAGATAGTTCCAATCTGCTGAGATTGTGCATAGCCTACACATATAAAGGTCAATATGAAGAAGCTAGACATTGTAAGATTGGTTAGATTCTCCACCATTCAATTGTTCGGTTCATTTTATGGAAACAATTCAGATCTAGTGGCATGGTAAACACAGGAGACGAAAAAAACCCACATTTTTATATTATAATATAATATTATAATATTTATAATATTCATACTGGTTGAAAAAAACAATTTCATAGAAGCTAGAAGTTTTGTGCTAAACAAATTAAAGGCCTGTCCCTTACAGACGCTTCTCCCTATTATAGGCAGGGTGAGTTCAGTGATTGAAGCATATAAAAGCCCAGGCTATTAACTGAAGTTTTAAGGTAACATGTTAATAGGTGAGTTTTTACCTTTGGAGAGAGCCAGGTAAGCTGTTTCTCCCTGTTTCCAGTCTTTTTGCTAAGCTAGGCTGATGCCGACTGTAGCTTCATATTTAACTGACAGACATAAAGGTGTTATCAATCAGTTCATGTCCCAAAATGTCAAAATATTTCTTTAAGTACCTCTAACTAATAGTGTCAATATGGCAAGAAAGGGCTAAGTGGCATAGGATACACACAAAAGTAATAGGAAGCTAAGGGACAAAAATACAATAAAGTGGAGCCTGACATGTATGTCTTTCAGATCTCCCAGACAGTCTCCATGAGCTTCATCTGGACCACAACGAGATCCAGGCTGTGGAACTGGAGGACCTGAGCCGCTACAAAAACCTATACAGGTACATTTCCCACTTCAACATCATACTCAGCTCTAACCATTACCAAGTACTTGCACCCTGAGGGATTTGCTTGCATATCTGTGAAGAATTGTCTTGTGGTTTAAAAAAAAACACATCCCCAGTCAGCAGTGCCCCTCAGGGGTAATAATATGAACTACATCAACGTACCACTAGAAAGTAGCAGGATTAGCGTGTGTGGGCTTTCCCACTGCAGTCACAACAGCAGTCTATCCCCATCATCTAATGTACTTTTCAACAAGCACCATAAGTTGATTTTTCATTTTTCACCGCCACCATTTTGATTTGTTATAGCAAGAAAATCACAGGTGTTCCTCTCTTTCACCTTCTTTCTACACACTTCTAATCTCTAATGTGGTTATTTATGGTCACAGGAGTATTGCCAGGCGACTGTGGCCCTAATTCTCACCTGGCTTAAAATCCCTTTCTTGCAATGATATTTATCAGCGAATTTCCAGTTACTCCAGCTAAAACAGTTCAGCTAAATGTACCGTGCAGTGTCCTCATTTCTGCATATTTCACATTTCTCCCCTTGTCTTACTTTTTCCAGGTTGGGCCTTGCCTTTAACCATATCCGTAACATAGAGAACGGCAGTCTGTCCTACCTCCCCAGACTGAGAGAGCTGCATCTGGACAACAACCGCCTCACTCGTGTTCCCCCAGGCCTCCCACATATGAAATACCTACAGGTGAGTCTAACATGCACACATTTTGTTTGCCATCTGAGATTGAATGTTTCACATGATGCTCTGCTCACCCTCCTCTTTGCCCCTCTTGCTTTCTAGGTGGTGTACCTACATTCCAACAACATCAACCAGGTGGGTATGGATGACTTCTGCCCTCGAGGATTTGGGATGAAGAGGACATTCTATAACGGCATCAGTCTGTTTGCCAACCCAGTGAACTACTGGGAGGTGCAGCCTGCCACATTCCGCTGTGTCAGCGACCGGATGGCCATTCAGTTTGGCAACTACAAAAAGTAAAGACAGGGGGATGCTGAAAGGTGGAGAGAGTGAGGGGAAGGGGATGGAGGAATGGAGGAGGAGCTTATAATTTAAATGATGAAAAAAACTTGAGAGTTGTAAGGGAGTTCTTGTTTGAAATGATTAATTTTATTTTTTGTTTTTGGAGGGAAGATGAGTGATGGGGAAGATAAACTGATTAAATAGAAAGGAAGTGAAACACACAATCACATAACTTGAAGGGAGTGGAAAACAAAACGCTTGCAGTATTTCACCTGAGTTTTTGCATTTTCAGATTTAAGGTTTTGAAAATTTTGCCATCTGAACTGGATGAAACAGAGGAGACGGTCTGAGGAAAATGTTTCCCCCTAGCCTAAATCAATGAAAAATTTGTCCTGAAAACTAGTATTTCTAAACTAAGTATTTCATTCCATATTTTTCACACAATAGTGCTTATTGTGATAGAAGTAATTTTTGTTTTATTAACATCTTTAAGATTTCAAGTAAAAAATAGAAAAGCAATGCATTATAGATTTTTTATATACACATAAAAATGTGTGTATGATTTTCTGTGTGTGCCAATTTGGAGACACATCACATTGTCCCTGTTTCACTCGTCCGAAGCCATTTGGCCCACAACTTTGTAATAAAATTATACTGTCTTGTACAAAAAGTAGAAACTATTATTCAGGTTTACCAGTTGAAAAAAAATTGGCAGTTAATTATTTAAATAAAAGGGCAATAGGTACATTTTAAAATTCCCCTCATCTGTGCTAAACATATTGTCTTATTGATCTGAGGTCACTGAACCACCAGCCTGCCTGTGTAAAGAGTCTATTCTGTGCCTTTCTAAATATTATGCTGTCTGTATCATACTTTAATACAGTGTTCCTTGAGGGGACACTAAGTAGTAGTGGGAGTTTGCCCCAGTTAGAGAAAACACACATCTGCTTTGCTTTGACACAATGAAGGCAGTGTGTTTACATAGTGCTACAAATAATAGTAGTGTTGATGCATTGTTTTGCACAGTATTTCTGTTATGGTTTATCTGCTTCAGGGTTAATGGAGGGTTAGCCTGTTTATTATGGTAAACCTATGTGGAACTACTTTAGCCATATTCTGTTCTGTCTCTGTTCTGTAATCTGACAAGCTACTGCTGCATGTGAATAAAGACATTTTTAGCCTGCTGCATAAAGCCAGAGAACAACTGATGCCCCTGGGTTGGATGCTATGTGAGAAATAAAGAAGAAATATCACTTTGTGTAGAGAGATTTTGAGTCCACAATTTATAATTTACAATACTACAAACATGTACATGTTAAGAAAGCTCACATTATATTTGATGTGTGACAACAACCGATCCTTTTGAACGTGTGTGGGATTTTAAGAGGTTGGATCCTCCCAAATCCCAAATAGTAAACAGAGTTGTTAATATAATTTTGATTCTGTGGACAGGGTGCCACCAGGTCTTTAAAAGGCCTTAAAGGTCTTACATTGAAAACTGCTGTCCTGAAGTCATGAATTAGTCATGATTTGAATCCATAACTTAATTTCAACATGATCGTTTCTTCTGATAGCTTTGAAGGGCAAATAAAGTCAAAATATAATTTTGTCATTCAGGGTCAATATGGCATTTTTGCATTGTTAAAAAGAATGAAAATGTTTGATATTATGTGGGTTTGTAAAAAAAGTTTTTGTGTCAGAATTTTTTTTAGCCAGAACAACTGTCTTGACTGGTCATACCACCACAATTTCTTGTCACATTCCTACTGTATTGTGAGATTCATTTGTCTCTGCTGATTCACTCCCACAGTTTCATGCTCCCTCCACGAGTTCTTCTGTGTGGTAGGGTACTTTCGCATGAGACTTCGCATCTTCAGCACTAATGAACACCCACACCCACCCACAGACAGAAGGGCCCACTGCACAGAAATTTCAACCATCTCGTCTTTTTCACATTTTCACATAAAAAAAATGATGACAACATATGTATTATCGTCACTCTGATGAATAATTATGAATATTGTGTGTTATGGACTCCCTAAGTAGCAGGTTATAGCCTATCCAGGTTTGGTGATATTTGCAAATAACCGTATAGGCTATGTGTCTTGAACGAAAATGCATTCTATTGTGTGAGGGCCGAGTTCTTAACTTAATTTGCATCCAGATAATCAGCAGTTATTTAAAATATGTATGCATGTATCAATCAGTCAATCATCAGTCGCAAAATCATCATAATTTTCAAATATGCCGCTCCGCGCATCACCAGCCCATCTGATTCAATGATTGAGTGGTACAGCTGTGTTTGGATCGGGCAGAGCGCACTTGCCTGTGTTGACACTGGACGGATATGCGGCGATGCTCTTGCGTGTGAATGCGGCTGCAGCGGTCTCTAAGCAGCTACGGAGAGATTTCGCATCGGATGAGAGATTAGGAGGAGGAGGAGGAGGAGGAGGGGAAAGAGCGACCATCAATCAGGAAAAAAAACCCGGTGTATTTTGGTCCATCGCGTCTACTCGGTGGCGGCGGCGGCGGCCCGTGGATTCTCAGAGGAAGCCGGGGGCTGGATTTCAAATGTCGCAGGGATGTGCTGGTGAGTCGGCTGGTGATGCAGCGCTTGTTTGGAGCCTATTATTTTTTTTAATTAAGAAGTAGCCAGTGATGCTGTCGAATAAATATTATTGACACGTTTTCGCTTTGGACAGGTAAATACTGGACATGCGTGCCTGCATAGTTATAACGATAGGCTAGATGTTGATAGGCTAATCAGCTGGACTGAAGGCTTGTACTGATAACCATGGCGCTGTTTCTGCGCTGCTCTACTCTGTTAGCCTATTTAATCGGTAGCCATGCATTCTTATATCCTCTCTCTGGAAATTCAGCGATGAATGCATGCTCGCTATAGCATGTAGTTGTTTGGACTAACTGAGAACTGTGATGTTGGATTAATAGGCTACTGTTGATCCGCAGGCACCAGCGTCTCTTCCATAAACGCCCCAAATGTCACTGCTGGAAATAAGCCATTCTAAATAAAGAAGCAACCGTGACATTTGTTTGTAGCTGCCTGTCACTTTCCCAGCTTTATTTAGCTGTACAGTATCCTACACAGTGAGACGCATCTGCGGCTGCTGTTCCTGCTCAGGTCTTTTTTATTATTATTATTATTACAGAAAGCTTGATGATGACAAGAGGAAGAAGAGGAGAGACCTGGAGTGAGCCCTTCCTGGCCCAGTACAGGTTTTAATTAGACCTCTGCAAAACCAGGTACCTTACATTTAGACTGGTGTAATACAATCATAATAATAAGGAATAAATGTAATTTTAACTAACAATAGTTTTCTTTTTTCTTTGCAGTTGAAGTCTGTGGTCAGGAGGTGATGGCAGTGCTAACTGAGCTTCACCATCGCTCCTACCTATTCCTACAGATGGACATCCACTTCATGCACGCCTGAGCCTGCACTCAACCCTGCCTCCTTCCCCTCCTTTCCTTCTGCCCATCCTTACTCATTTCCCACCTCTTCCTCCACCAAACTTATCAAGCTACCACTTGCTGTCCCCCCATCTCTCCTCTTAAACCCTCCACCCGTACCCCCCCACATTGAATTTCACTGTACTACACGATCTTACTTTATTATGGCGTGCTGTGGGCGCTCTCTGGACTCTCCGTGCACACTAGCCTTGCTGGTGGGCTTCCAGTTTGCCTTTGTTCTCTATTTCTCCCTTGGGGGCTTCAGAGGTCTGGTGTCTGTCCTGGTGCACACCACAGAGCCAGAGTTTGATTACTCTCGGCCTCACGACGTCTATACCAACCTTAGTCACCTGGGAGTACCGCCTCCCCCGCCTCGCAACTCTGGCACTGGACCCCCTGCCACGGGACCACCACTGAGAGACTGCCAGATCCCCTCCCCACTGCTGGGTGAGAGAGTTAGAGGGGTTTAATGTGTGCTGTATTATGTAACACATGCACAGACAGTCAAATGCACAGTGAACAGTTGTGTGGCATTCTACTTAGCTGTTGGTCAGACAAAAGCCTACCACTTTTCACACTTTTTTCATTTCCTTTGTTCCAGTCGGACCTGTGTCTGTCCATCTTTCCTCTCCTCTGTCCCTGGAGGAGATCAGACAGAGGAACCCGTTAGTGTTGCCAGGCGGACGCTACCGACCTCCAGACTGTGAACCTCGCCACCACACAGCAATAGTGGTACCGTACCGGAACCGGCAAACCCACCTCCGTGCTCTCCTCTACCACCTCCACCCCTTCCTGCAAAGACAGCAGATCCACTACAGCATCTATATAGTACAGCAGGTCAGGTTATGTGTTGTGTGCCGCAGTATTTTTGTGTGTGTGTGAATGTCATTAAATATCTTGTCTCTCAGTTGTACTGGTGTAACGTTATTACATTTATAGTGTAACACTGGTGCCATACTGGTGTAACACTGTTATTACATAATGCGGATGTATTACCAGTATATTAATGTTGTAATAGTAGGGTACCACTAGTGTAATATTTCTGTTGTAGTGGTGTGTGTTGGTATTATGGGTGTGTCACTGTGTTATACTGGCATAGTACTGGTGCAACAGTGGTTGTAACATGTTTGTCTTGTTGTGCCATCCGAGTATAATGCTAGCGTATTATTGGTGTACAGTATAACCAGTATGTTATCTGTGTTATGTTGGTTTAATACTGCAATACAAAATGTATTAATCAAGTATTGCAAACATCTGATTTAAAGGGTCAGTTCATCAAAATTAAAAGTTTTGGCAGGTGAGAAGTGTGTGTTGTTTTAACACTCATTTCAGCCACAAGGGGCTAAAGTGCACCACTACCCAATGTGCTAAATATGACTAAAAGCATTCATTCTTCCAGGGGAGATGTAATTTCTCTATGTACTCTAAACATAAGCAAGGTACATATATTGTGTGTTAGCAAGTTATGTAAGATTACTGTCATGTCTTTCTTTTGGCTAAAAATGTATTTTAATCGTTGCTAATCTGAAGTGGCGCTTCAACCTCTTGTGGCCAAAATTAGCACTACAACAACAAACTTTTCTTTCACCTGTTTTCACAAATGAAAACACTTTTTTGGAAACTGTTTTCATCTGTTCACCTCAAAAGATGTCAAAGAATCATCTGTTCTTCAATAACATAACATCCCTTAGCCAATCAGAATTGAGTACTTAACTTAACATGCTGTATTTGTTTTAAAATTAATAAATTCATGTGCATTAAACTCTGTTTCTGACTTCAGTGGGGGAACGGTACTTTCAACCGAGCCAAGCTGCTAAATGTTGGAGTACGGGAAGCCCTCAGAGATGAAGACTGGAGCTGCATCTTCCTGCATGATGTTGACCTGCTGCCTGAGAATGACCACAATACCTACACCTGCCACAAGCAGTTCCCCACACACCTGTCTGTGGCCATGGACAAGTTCAGATACAGGTAGAAGCATGGTGTGTATGTGTGCGTGGATGGACTTCTATAGAAATGTATTGTGCTGAGACATTATTTTCAAGATTGTACATTGGTGATGTGACCCTCCCAGGCTGCCGTACCCACAGTATTTTGGTGGGGTGTCTGCAGTGACCCCAGACCAGTACATGAAGATGAACGGCTTCCCTAACCAATACTGGGGCTGGGGTGGAGAGGATGATGACATTGCAGCCAGGTGAGGAGAGGGTGAATGGGGCAGAGGTCCACATCCTTGCATGATGTCATGTGAGGTGTGCTCGAGTGTATCAGCATCAGAACTACATGCATGGCCATTTCAGCCTCTCCGCTTCATTCATCTTTTCTCTCATGTCTACAGTTTCCTTCCTCATGTTTTCCTCATGTTTGACTTTTGTTTTAAGTGTCTTAACATTATCTTTCATCTTCACGTCCCCTTCCACTGCTGTGGCTTTGCTGTGTGTCTCTTGGAGTGGGCTCAGTGAGTATGCGCGCTTAAGACTTTTCAGGCAGTTTTCAGGTTCATTTCATTTCTGTGCTGAGGGTCCCCTCTCTCCTCTCTCTGGCTCTTCTATCATTTGCCAGTCTGTTATGAGAGACTCTGAATGGAACAAGAAAATGAAAACCAAAAAGCTTGCACTAATTATTACATGAGACTAAACTACAAGAATATTTCTTGCCCTACTGTTTGTAACAATTTGCCTTTTGTGCATGATGTTTGCTACTTAAAATATACATTATACTAGACATTTACAACATCAGTTACACCATGTTTTGATTGACTTAGATAACTTGGGTGGTAGACGCGCACCAGAGATGAAAAAAGGGAACCACATTGTTTTCCACTGCCTAAGATGTTATTCTCATAAATCACTCACAATTCTGTTTGTTTATTTTTCCGCTTTTAAGTGTATCCCTTAGAGGATAGATGTATTCATTGAGGATTACTGTTGCTTTGCGTTATAGAAAATAGCATGAATAGTAAAGTGCCTGTCTATGCTGACCCATTGTCCTGACTCTGAGGTTTAGTTTTCCAGTTTTATGCTGTTCCTGTTGACTCCTGTTGTGTGCTGCCTATCCAGAGTACGTCTGTCTGGCATGAAGATCATGCGCCCTCCAGTGGCCATTGGTCATTATAAGATGATTAAGCATAAAGGAGACAGAGGCAATGCGCAAAACCCACGCAGGTACAGGTGGACACACTTGCAGACACACAAAAATAATGTAGGGATATTTTTTCCTTTGATCTACTACTGTGGGTGGGATGTTTTTGGGCTATGAAACAAGAATTTTCACACTGTCAAGTAAACACTCACTACCACTAATAACATTGCCATTGCTGAGGACAGGCATTGTTATAATGCTTTCTAGCCTTTTTGTCCCAGTCTTATCCTATCTCCAACCCTTCGCATATTGACTTTCTACAGTAACGGTTGTTTAATTTTCGTTTGTTGAGATACTATTTTGTGTTTTGATACTATTTTTGTGTGTGTTTCATTTTCCTCTGCTCGCTCTGTCGTGCCAACAATATCTACTGCCTCACACATGCCAGGAGATGGTTAGCTAAGCATAGCATAAAGACTGGGAAAGGGGGAAACAGCTAGCAGGAAAGAAAGTTAGCACATTTCCCATAATGTAAAACTATTTCCTTAAAGTTTGACCATGAAACGCACACACACGCAAGCACACAAACATGTGATATTATGTTCATCTTTCTAGATTTGACCTTCTGAAAAGGACCAGACTCAACTGGCGCTCTGACGGCCTCAACTCTCTGACCTATGAGCTCCTTTCCAAAGAGCTGGAGCCTCTCTACACCAACATCACTGTCAACATTGGTGAAGACCCCCATCTGCCCCAGGGGAAAGCACCCATCCTTTTGAAAACAACAACCCCTGTCCACCTACTTAGCATCAGCAAGACCGAAGACACAGCAAAAGAGGAGAAGAGGCAAGAGGCCAAACGGGCTGTTGTGGCAAATATGACTGTGGCCAAGCCGGTTGGTGAAAAGACAGAACCTACCCAGTCAAAGGCAGCGAATCAAACAACACAGGAGAAGACAGGTGTGATGAAACAGGATGAGGTGTATAATAAAAGGACTGCATCGCATCTGTAGCTAAAAGTGGCTTCCCCCTTCATTTTGATCTGGAGGACAAAATGGAGGAAAGCAGTGTAGATCTATTCTGTTGTGGGACATAAAGCGCACAAGCTTTTTGGGCTCAGTGCAGGTTAGGGATAGTTGAACACAACTGCGTCGCCCTCTTGGTTTATCATCCACTGAATGTGACTTTTGGGTCTAGCGACTGACCCGGGTCTGTGGTCACGCTCATGACTAGATTGGGGCCAAGAGAAGAACAGTGAAGGACTCAGTCATATCCATGTAAAGGTCCATAACGAAATGAAAATGAGACCGCAAATATATAAATCTCTGCTCTTTTCCAGACGTCGCAAGTTGTAAGTATCCCACCTGCTGCCAGCAGACCTGCAGCTTCATCCAGTATGTTCCCCATAAAAACTACTGCTGTCAGTCCATCCCACTCCATGGTGGGTTTGTGTTTCTGTGCCTTCTGTCTTTTATGCGTATTTTATAGACCGGTATAGTTGCTTTTAGACACTGACCTGGGGGTTCATTTTCCCCCTTTCTGTCTCGTGGCAAATATTAGAAAGCAGGGAGGCTGAAGCTGATCTTAGATGAGAACAAAGGATTTGTTCCAGGACTGCCGTTTTATATTTGTGTGCATTGAACAAGCGCTGACCAACTCCGTAGTTATCAGACAATGCTAGAGTTTATATTTATATAGAGAGACTTCTTTATTTGTTTACAGATTTGTTTTACTCGTCCTTCCTTACAGTCTGGTGCCTCTCGCTCTCTCTCTCTCTCTCTCTCTCTCTGACATTTAGTTTCTAGAGTTTCTAGACAATCAAATCATATGGAAAGATTACTCTGTATCCAACCACATAACAAAATTTAGGAAATATTATCATGACTATCTTTACACTTGTCAGATAAACATAGACTTGGCATGATAGTTGTTGTCTAGTTTGACTATACTCTTGATACATGGATAGACCTGTGCTTCTAATATTATCTGTGATTTTATTATTTTTCTTTTAGATTAGTCAGGTATGGGGGGATTGTGAACTTGCAGACAATATTGTAGGCACGTGACTAAACTTTTGACAGTTTCAGATTGTATTTTGATAATAAAAAGGTCATAGTACGATAAAGCACTGTGTATAGATCTAGGTCTAAGGCCTAAAGCTAAAAACTAAGGCCTCGCGTCTTCACAAAGGGTCTTTCAGTATATAATGAAAGAACCCGGTGCATTTAAAAGCTACAAATGAGTCGGCCTCTCCTTGTCCTTCATTCGCTAGGATGAAGCTTTTGTGTAAAGGAAAGGAGAATAAGAGAAGAAGTAAGAAGGAAACACATGTATTATACAACATCTAATACTTGTATTCTGAGGGCTGATAAATTAGGACATGCATGTACGTAATTTGTGTTGACAGATTAATTAGCATCTACATATATGATCTTGAAACCACTTCACCTCTCAGACATATTTTTCTTCCATATCAGCCAATGTATTTCTTTGGTTGTCATCCTAGTTTACCTTTTGTCAAGGGAGAGTTCATCAGTTGAGCTTAGTTTGTGAATGAGGACTTGAATTGCATCTCTTTTCTTTCTTGCTGCTATTTCACTAGGGGAATGGTTCACTATCATTAATTAGTTTGAAAAATGACATATTGTAACGTAAATTTTCTTTTGTGGAATTGTGTTTTATCACACTAACAGGTAATGTATTACTCATTTGAATGTATTTAATTTATTAATGCATTTATTGAATCACTGATAGAGCTAAATGCACAGACTTATGAAGTGTGTTTTAGGGACAGTTTGTTATCCCTTTATACTGTATCTCCATGTTTCTTATGTTAACATTGTGCCTCATGAAATAAGCCCATATTCCTGAAGGAGTGAAGGCATACTGCTGGGTTATATATGAGCGCCATCAAGTGGCACAGTTTGGCATAACACCAGCCAGGAGGAACCAAGGACTGAATGAAACTCCAGTGTTGTGGCTTGAATGTTAATCATTAATGTTGGCCATGCACAGGTGTCAGCCAATCAAATCTTTGCATTGCTCTGTGTTGAGGGTCTCTCATTTGCATTTTATCACATGATTGATCCGGCCAGCTTAAAGGTGTAGAGCACACTCTGTATTTCACTGGTTAATAGAACCAGAAACTACATGGTGAGTGTTATGTGAAAGGATATAGTTTTACAGAGGTTATCTATCTTTATTTATGATGGAAATATTGCCTGTTTTAAACAAAATCTGCTGTTATAACAGATTGTCTTGACAGAATACAGTGGAAGTTAATAAGGCCTCATTTCCTACCTTTATACTACATAATTATTTAGTTGCATATCAATAAGTGATATATCCTCCATTTATCATATTGCCTGGGACAATGCCTGTATGACATGAAGCAGTGACACTGAAAGCTTTTAAGGACATTATGTAATCTCAGCAGATTAATCAGCAAACTGTGTGCTTACCTGGAGATTGTTCTATATTTAATAAATAGGCTAGTTTTTATAAAGGATGTTTTCGCATACGTGTTGGAAATATATACTGTGTAGTTGAATGAAAAATTCAGTAATCAGGATTGGGACTTTATGGGAGGAGTTAGGGAGTTCATTTGATCGTGAGTTCATTCTGTCATTATACTGACACGTTCGAGGAGTAGAAATGTGATTGCCAAGAACCACCTCACTGGAAAGATGGGTTGTTTATGTATTCATGGAAAATGATAAGTAGCTCATACATTTCATCACTTACCAATGATATTTGCATCATGCAGTGATATCTGTCGTCATCTTAGGTTGCCTTATTTACTGACCTTGTCTTGAAGATGAAAATTAGTGTGTGTGTGTGCGTGTGCGTGTGCTTGTGTAGAGAGAGCAAGGTCATCAAAAAAGGCAACAAAAGTAGTGAACTATGATGGACAGTGCTGTGACAGAGCAAATATGTATACCAATAAAAAAACATAATCAAAAACATGTCTCTACCCACATTTTCTATCATGAACTTACCAAACACATTCATGCAATGACATGAATGTGGAGCTACACTCAAGTGCACACTACACTATAAATATACTTAAATACCTACAGTGATGCACTTACTCCCCCACAACACTCAAGGCCCCTTAATGAATACAGGGTTTAGCATTCTGAATAATGCTGCTACAGCTTTCACATGGCAGAGATCAGATGCTCATGCTAGCTGGTAGATTAGCAGTCATATATCATCATCAACACATGCTGTAGACCAATTTAAAACTGCACTAACCTGTTACATCACCCTGTGCATAGCAGGCCCCAGTGTTTTATGTGGGCATAAAGAGCAGGATTAAAAAGTTGGATGTGAGATCATACCTATAAATAGTCTGTAACCCCCCAGCTCTCTATGTTCGATCTGTTTCATAATGTATGACTCACCAAGAGGGGGTAAAACAAAAACTCATGGACTGGGTGGACAAAAAGAGCACCGTGCAACCAATCCCAATGCAACGAAAACACAGACTACAGCCTCAAATAGGACAGAGTTGATAGTCTCAACAAGGCCTGAGCATTACAAGCCTTACAAATGCAATATACTGGTGACACTGCTGGTCTATTGCAGTTAGTATTACTAAGTTATTTCTGTTATTTTGTCCACCCCTGCATGATACTATTTCTTTAGAAAACGTATCACTTTAAGAAAGACTATGTGACTTTAATTGAATGACAACCACTGTGGCCACAGGTGACAAAGATGGGATAATGGACAAATGCTAAAAATGTAGTGTAACAGTAGCACAAGATGAGAAAAGTCATAAAGACAGCAAAGTCACTGTCAGATACACAGCAATAAAGCTCAAGTAAGCTAACATTAGCCACAATAAGCTACTGGTCATACCAGATCAAATAAGGCTGTAGCAGAAAAAACTCCTGAGTGTATTGTATTGCTCAAAAACTCAACATTTCATTTGCAAGAGAAGTTGTGTGTTATTTCCTATTTTAAAAGTAATCGATAGATGTGTGTTCAGTTGTTGGACCAAATGTTATGAGACATCATTAGGGAGATATCTTCTTTTAAAGTTGTCACACCTGGCTGTCTTTCTGTGGGATGTTCTGTGATGCTGTCACTCTGTCATGGCAGCAGTGACAGTCTAGTTTGCGCTTTCCCTCCAGTAGACTGACACACTGGCCTGCTGAAGTGACCGTGGCTGGCAGGCAGACGCGGAGGGCTGAGACAGCCTTTAGTCACCTCCTGTTACTGTATGGCTTAGGAGACACAGCTGACCTTTTATTCCCTCAGTAACCATTGCACAACAATGGTCGTAGCACAAATAGCTATATTACTTCAAATAATACAATCAGGTAATGGCTGTAGGCTATGTATGTATGTCACAGTCAACCAGTGTGTGCTGACTATGACACATACGCCTATATATAGCCTATATTTGTATCAGAACTGCTAACTTACTGAGAAATTCTGTTACATGTGCAATGTAGTGTCATTCAATTACCATGGACATAGGCCTACCTTTCTGTTGAGGGTTCAGTGGAAAGGTCTTAATAATTATACTTCCATGACATACTGAAGAAGGCGTGTTTTTAAGGAGGAAATGTTAATGAATGACAAGAAGAATCAAAAGTTTTGCTCTGCAGTCACTCTTTTAGTGTGAATCACTGCCACGCATCAGTGTGAATATCCATGATAGTAGGTCACAACATTTGGTTATATAACCACTCTTAATGTTCTGCTCTGCATCGGATGCAGATATGGAAATAAAAGATATGAGAGGATGTATCAAGATCCTGGGGCATCACAAGCGTGGGGGCTGGATAATGAGGTGGAAACGGGATCAGTCGTCAGGGTCGTCAGAGTTGGACCCTCATCCCACGGCTGCTCAGCTGTTACTGTCATCCATATTTGCAGCCTCAGTGGACAATTTTCTCAGCCGCAGGCCCCCTCAGTGCTCGCAACAACACAAAGATCAAGTGAATTAATTCTGCTACTGTGGCAGCACACTGGAGATCTAGGTCATGCAGTCATGGCTGTTTTTTTTTTTGTGGACACCTATTGTTATGTCAGCCCCCTCCTTTACTCAGACACAATCTGACCTTGACATTCCCAGGTGATTTTCCACAGAAGTGTGTGTGTGTGTGTGTGTGTGTGTGAGAGAGAGAGAGAGAGTGTGTGAGCCTGCTCATTTGACAGAGTGCGTGAGGATGTGTGTGCCAATGTGTCTGTGTTGGTATGCACGTCTCTCTATGTGTGTCTAAGGGTGTTTTATTTGTAGCTAGCATAGGTATGGTGAGATGTGTTATGAAAAAGAATGAGCCGCTGTCTATACTTAGGACTTGCCTGCGGCTATGTGTGCATGGACGAGTGGGAGAGAAGGTAGAGAGCACAGGAGTGGAGGTGGGAGGGTGAGCGGAGTGAGAGAGGCAGACAGAAGATGACAGAGAAGGGAGTAAGGTGGGAGGGAGAGGAGAGAAGGGGAGAAGAGGAGGGGCGTGCAGCGAGGGTACTGTGACGCACGCTGATCGGTCCTGCTCGCAGCTGATTGGCCACGGCGACTGCCACTCAGAGGGGCTGGGAGTCAGGCACTGCTAGGAGAGCAGATTATGAAGCGGAGCTCCATCAGCGGCAGTCTCCTTTCATTGTCTCAATGGCTGCACACGCGTTCCTCCTCTGCTCCCTTGCCTTGCTGTCCGCTGTCAGCCGGCCTGGGCTCTCCTTCACTGATGAAGAGCTGCAGCCGGGACTCACATATGACGAAGTGCCTGAAATCCTGGACAGAAGGTAAATCCATCCTCTCTATGACTGTGAACAGAGGAGGGGTGTATGGGGGTGGGGGGTGTATGGGGGTGGGAGGTGGAATGGGGGTTGGGGGGTGTACGGGGAGATACATGCAGGGATGCTGGGATGCTGATATGTTCTCTTAGGGTCTTTTTTTTCTTCGCCTCCCTTCCCTCTTCCCCACCTCACCTTGGGTGTACCACAAATTGTGAATTCGGGCAGTGTTGGTGTATGAGAGAGAGCCAGCTGCGAGGCTTTGTTTGTCTCAGTCTTGAAGACTGCAACAGACGCTGCTCATTGATCACGGATGGGGCTGTTGTCTCTTTACAGTGGTGTTGGTCTGGCTGAAGGGAGCTAAATAAGGCTGGGGGGCCTGCAGGAGAGGTACAGAGAGAGGGAGGAAAGGAGAGGGGAAAGAAGAGGGGGAGCAGCAGGGAGGGAGGATAAACAATGATGGGACAGGGAGGAGAGGATTCATCAGGGATGGTCTGTTGGGGTCTGTTTACTGATGCAGTCATTGAGAGAGAGAGAGAGGGAGAGAGCGAGAGAGAAAGAGTGGAGAAGGGAATTCTAGCCGGACCATGTCTGCATAATGCACATGCAGTCCTGCAGGTCAAATCTGGATAACATATTCAGGACTCAGAACCTGGGGGCACTCACAACGGTGGCACAGGGATGGGACTGAGCCAGCAGCCAGGGCCTCTGCTAGCACCAGTTCCTGCCTGCTCACATAGACACAAAGGCAAAGACCAATATTATTGTGCCAAAGCCATGTAAGGCTCTTGAAACTATGCCACGCACGGTGGCTCACACAATCCTCTATAGCGCAAATGCTTGGAAGCCATAATATACTGCAGTTTCTGGCTCAATGCTATTTAATCATTCAAATGATTTGCCATGTTATTGCACTCTCAGGAAAGTAATACACTCTGGAGAATTAAAGATTAATACTGTCTTGCTTTCATTTATTAAACTAACAGTCTAATCTGTACACATGTAAAGAAGTCGAGGGCACAGATAACTTGGACTTAGAATTCAATGTACAAAGACTCATGGGATTGCTCCCATTCCAGCTCAATCTAGTGTTTGCGAAGCCCTGACAGATCCCTAGCTCAACCTTTCCCTGCAGTCACTCCAACAGAGAAGGGCTACATTAATTTCTCCTGGGGTTTAGAGCCTATTCCTTGGATCAAACTTTGTGCGTAACTCTGCGACGTAACAGTTGCGTTCCCCAGCCACAGTTCTGTTCTCGGCTCTGACACACTCCAAGATGCTGTTATATAAGAGCAGCCTTTTATGCCTTTCATTTCAGAGGCCTTGTCGGGTTCATTACATTGGTTGGAAATGTAAAAGAAAGGGTACGATGAGTTAGAAGCCTCTACTGCTCATAGACTCTGGGTTGCAGATAATGAAGAAAAAATGTTTAGTAAGCTTGATTTTCTGTGGTCACTGACATGTGTGGCACTATGACAAATATGGAACTGGACTAAGATTGATAGCCAAGAGCTTTACAAAATTATTAAAATACTAACCAGAAAGGACCTACTGTGTGTTTATACTTTTCCCTCTTATTCATCATCATCCAAATACTTTCTAGGAAATGTGTTAGAAGTACATTTTAGAAACGGTGATGTCTTTCATGTATACTTTCGCCCTCTTTAAAACAAAATAATTGCAGTGCAAAAGGTTGTACATAATTTGACCAATTCTCCATGTTTACACATTTTTATATAACTGTAATAATCTCTAGGGTAGCAATTATAATAAAACAGTCCAAGCAGAATATATTTCCACTGAAAATGAATGTGATCCAAATATGGGTACAGATTAGGGGTCCAGAGACTAAGTAGTAATTTTGGAAATGACCTCTTCACTCATCCGAGTCTATCAACAGCCCAGGCAGGGATAGAGAATGGGAGGAAATCTACTGCAAGATGAGATTTTGCGGATGTAGTTGTAGTTGTTTACAAAAGGGGAAAAAAATGTTGATGCTGTTGTAAGCTTTATTTATTGCAAGACAACAGACGGAAATAAAAAGGATGTCATAAACGAAGCTGGTCACACATGTTGTAATGAGTAGCATGAACTACAAAGCTAAAAAGCGTAGATGGAATTACTTGATAACATATTGACACACAGCTTTTGATAGATTTGTTTTAAAAATGTGTTAATGCAAAGATCAAATACCTGATGAAATTGATTCAGGACATGTTTCTTGCCAACTGAAAATGAGTAAGGTAGAATGTTTAAAATGTAAAATAAGATATAAAAAGTCACATTTTAATTACAATACAAACTTAATTCAATTACCAATGAAAAGCAGTGTTCAGTTAACTTTGCCCAGTAAATTTCTCATTATTATTATTATTACACAAGTCAGTTAAATAAGAGCCTGTTACAGCACACTCAAATTACATTACATCATTCCCACTATCTAATGACAACTGGCCACTGACAATGTTCAACAAAGATTAAATGGGGTCAGCAAAATTAGACCAGCACAAGAATTGTGCATCTTTGCATATAAACTCATTCTCAAGATACAAAATAATAATCCAGAATTCTGAAAATAAAAACTTTTTGTAAACTATAGGTAGCAAGTAAAATATGCTTCAAAGCCACTTACTCTCGCGTGCATATTTGTTGATCAGCAGGCGATCACATAGGATGGAGTATGGAGTATGGAGTTATGGAGTATTTTGTTTGCAGTTGAGGTTTAAAGGTTTATCTGTCACACTGTACAGTCAACATGTGCTTACATTCAATTTAAAACTGTTAAACACTGACAAAGTGACCTAAATATAGATACAGATAAGAAGTCAAAGTATTGGATTGCCAGTGGAAGATTGATGAGGGAACCCTTTTTAAAGAAAGATTAAAAGTTTAGCGCTTGACCTGAGGTCAAATTTAGCGCTTGACCTGAGGTCAAATTTGATGCTGCTATGAAAGCTACACTTAAATGGCAGCAGTGGCATCTTAGTCAACCCCTAAAGCTTAATCTGCACTAATAAATCTATTAATAGTCCAGCACCTGCACAGTGTGGAATTAAAACCTGTTTTCATGCCTTGTCAGGGATACAATCATTTACCTAACATTGAGTACTTTTAAATAAATTAGAATATACTTTACATACCCCCCCCCACCCCCAAACAACAACAACAAAAACATAACATTCTCTGAGATTACTTTGAATAAGCAGTTCACCATGTACATTGTGAATACTATCATAGCTGGGTGTGATATTTCATGTAGGCATAATAAAAAGAAATATGAGTGCAAGAACACGTCACTGTAGTCCGATACACTATTGATATACACAGTGACAATGGTTCTAGGCTGAGAAACCAAAGTCTAATGGCTAATGGTTGAATTGCTAAAGATTCCCTATTTCGAATACTTTCAGTGAAATTTATAGTTTACAGTGACCTAATTTAATCACACAGAAAATAGTTAACTGCTGTGCTTAAACAAAACTAAAAACTAGCCATTACTCCCCACCACTCTTGTCGTAGGATGTAGAGGCTTGGATGAGCTGATCCTGGTTTACTGAGAGTCAGTCAGAGGGCAGTGGCTCAGCACTCTGTGGTAGCAGAGGCGAAGAGGATTTGTTTACATGTTTGGGGAGCAGGCACCACACCTTCTCTCTGCCTGGCAGCACACAGCAGAAGCACAGATGAGGGATGATACATCTACGGTCTTGAATAAACTCACTGAAAATGTATTGATCGAGATACCATCAGTAGTGTAGATTAATCTTATTGTTGTTAATATTTAAAAGCCAGACACTTACTTACCTAAAAATAACGGTGATCATAACAGACTGACAATCCTCATAATGTATTTAGGTTAATCTTGGTGATCTGGATTTATGTTATGTGTAGGCGCGTGTTTGTACACTTACATGTGCACATATTTAAGGATATGTGCAGAGGGAATGTAGCGAGCCAAGGAGTGGCTCTGGCATGGCTTTGATTATATAAAGGGCCTGTTCAGCACCCAGGCACCGTGTGACAGGCTGAGCCAATGACGGGGCCGCAGCAGTCCTGGGTTGCTGACCTCGCGAAACTGGCACAGGAACAAACGACTGGGCTTTAGTTAGCACTCACACACTCATGCTCGCACAGACTCCTCTGGCTCCTTTCAGCCAGCTGAGGCCTGGGTAGGTGCAGAGGAAGGAGTGCTTATTCACTTGCATTTGGGATGGGCTGGAGGGAGGGGGGGTTGCATATGCAGCTTGTTTACAATGACACAAACCGACTGTAGCTGGGCAGTGTTTACATGATACATGTATAAATATGTAGTAATAAGTGGTTTTTTTAACCTTTATGTTGTCATAAGTTTCACATTTCAGTGCAGGTGATAAGTGAGCAGCGTCCAAGCATCTACCACGCTGCTGAGGTTTCAGTCACAACGGCTAGCTGCCAAAAGCACTACACCTTTGGCAGCTCGTTCATATACAAACATGCTTACCCAGCATTCACCTGGGCAAATGTAAATATTTGGATTTGCCATATAAGTAAACTGTCATATTGTTACCCATGAAATAGTAGATGCAGACATTGCGTACAAGCAAGTTCACAGGAATGTCTACACACACATAACTTAGCCAATCATGATGCTTATACTTGGAGTTTGCGCCCGCACAAACACACCAGTATATGGGTTGCTTGTATACAGGAAATGACAGCATATTACCTCCCTCCTGATCACTTACTTGCTCACATTTTACAGTCATCATCATGTATGCGGCCATCATTACCTGTTCAACGGGACTGAAGCTTATCTCGAATTAATTGGATTTACTGAGAAAACCCACCTGATTACTCTGCAGCACAGCACAGGTGTGATCACATCCGTGATCACAGCACAGGTGACCGGAAACAATGTCACCATAAAGGATGCACAACAAAAGAGTAGTCTGTTTTCTCAGACGTGCTTTGTTTTGCTCATTACTTTCCTGGAAAAAGAATTTATCAGCGACCTTTTTAATCAACAATAAATGAGTACAAATTAAAAAAAGAATGTTCTAACACTATAACAATAGGATTATCATGAGTATAATATCGATTTGCTAGTGGAAGTCCAATGTAATAAATTCAGTTAATATAGGCGAAGAAATATGTCTAATAAAGAGGGAAAGCTGTTTATGTTTGACTGATTTCACAAGGGTATTCGAGTTACATAAGTTTAACTGAATAACCTTCAACTGCTCTATTCGACCAGTTGATATTAACTTGATTATAATGGTCATGGTAAAAGTTGGGTGTATAGTAAGTCACGCTTTCGGGAGGTCAGTCCACTTGAACTGTCCAGAACTCTGTCGGCTCTGACATCATGCCTTAATCTCTTCATCTTGTTCAGGGCCTACGTCTCTCGATATTTGGGCTCCAGTAGACCTGCCCTGTACTTACCACTAATCCTAATCCATCTGGCACTAAACTACACAATATTGCCCAGGTGGAAACTGCACCAGATGGGTAGATAACTACTGCAGGCTGCTCGTAGTGATATGTGTGGCATCCTACCCTAAAACTACCAGATACATACGTAATATTTTTTAATGTCAGAGTGGATGAGGGGAGGTGCATCATTTCTTCAATCTGGGAAAAAAAATGTAAACAGCTGTGTCTGAGATATTGTGCATCCGTGGATGGCATGGATGAATGAGCCAACAATACGGCCCTTGAGCCAATCAGTGAAAATGTCATAGTGACGTGAAAAGATCCATCATTTCGTAGAATCTGGCCAAATTCCAGTTCAACTGTTTGAGATTTTGAGCGTGAAATGCAAATGAAAAATTCATGTTGTAAGATACATAGCCGCATACTCCCTTCTTTATGGGAATAAGTATATGAGAAAAACTGCAGCTCAATGAAAACAGAACTTTCTTGTGTTGTTGTATACAGGAAATGACAGCATTACCTCCCTGCAAATGCAAAATTCTTATTACATGTAATGCTCGCCTCACAAATCTCAAGACTGTATTCTTGTGAAGGTAGGGTTAATGTAACCACCTTTTTATTACAGAATGTAAAAGATCACTTAAATACAGCATATGGGGTAGTTCCACCAGTGTCTGGTTCAGTCCTAAACAACAGCAGTCACAGCTATTGACTGGCTTTTGTGTTTGAACTTAGAAATATTCAGGTCAGCCTCAGTCTATCATGTGTATCTTCTAAAAGGCCTTTCCCACAAGATCACAGCATTACTATTCAACTAAAGATAACAAAGACAATATCATTTACAGATGAACGTCTTTACAGACACTGCTTTTGTTGTGCTGCAATTCATAAAATTATTTGAAATACGTTATGAACAATGCTGATAAACAAACAGGCTGAAGTACTGCCTGGTGAAGTCACACAGAAGACAGAAGCTAGTAGTCATGACCACTCCCACAGGTCTTAGGGTTTACCTTTTACAAGCCCATTATAACTGGCTATTGTGTGGAGATTAGCAAGCCAGCCCAGATGATCACTACGGACAGGCATGGATAGACCACACAGTCGGAGCAGCTGGGTGGACCATTACAATAAACAAAACTGGCCATGTCAGCGCCGCTCTGTAAGCCCATTGCTGGCGTATTACGTCTTTGATTAGACCGTTAAAAGGATCAACCTAAGCTTCAAGAAGTCCAAGGCTATGCAGGGTTTAGTTAGACTGAGAGCATGGCTGCGAGGCCAAACACGTGGCGGAAAAGGAAATGATTTGTCCTCTGTCTCCTGTGCACTATGTAGGTCAGTCCTAGACTGAAGATCGGTGGTTTAGTAAAAGCAATACACCACACAAATACTGAATTCTTGCAACACAGACACCAAGGAAACCTATTTATTTTGTAAACTGGTAATAATATTCTGTGGTCAAAGTATTATACTAAGTCCTCTGGAGCTGTGCACTATGCAGTATTGTGTTAAAAAAAAGTTTTGATCGTATATGTTGCAAAATGCGTAATTTAAAAGTTTGTAATGTACATTAAAATTTGTATGTATTTATTTTAGCATTGTGGTCACTTTCATACACATTCAATACAACAATATACATACACTATGTTTTTGTATGGTAGTTTAGTGGCTATATATATTTTGTAAATGACATGCCATACACAAAACATGTAATTAAGGTATGTGGTATTTAAAGCTTTAAAGCATTACACTTTTTACTGTACCTAAGTGAAGTACACTAACATGTTATATGCATATGCGTGTTAAATGTGTATGAAAGTGAGCATCACAATTTTTGACAAATTATACAAACACTGATCATACCAAAATGTTTAAAAGTTTATTTAAATTCATCTTACAACATAGTAAAATAAATTTTACAACATTTAATATTCTTACAAGTGTTTTTTAAATATAGACTGCAGCAAATCTGTTTTTGTCCCTGTGGTTGCTGCAGCTGCATCAGTAGACAATTAACTTCACTGTTGAAGGGAAAATGCTAAATAAGCTCCTTATACACATTATGGAGAATTGTCCAAAAAAGAAAAACCATCAACACTTCCCTGCATCTTGTGATCATAAGACCTTATTTTGTCTTCTGTCTTTTCCACAGCAAAGAGGACTCCAAACAAGCAACAAGAGTCACATCAAGTAAGTAACAAATCCGGTGTGACACAAGGCCTGATTCAATCAAACCTGCCATGGTAATTTTGATACTGATGTGTTGGATAGATAGTCCTGACAGATGCATTTCATTTTAATGCTGGAGACATCTTCTGCTATATTGTAATACAAACAGATTTGGCAGTATGGCGTGTATGTATGTGTGTGTGTGATCCATACACCTCAATGGCAATTCAGATATGTGGCTATATTTAGGCCCTTTGACAAAAAGGCAGAAAAAAATCCTTAAATGCTTTAAATTATGTGATTGCAGATCATATATTGCTGGAACGAGATAAACAGTATTTGTAAACACGAAACAATACTACTATAACTGTGGAATAAACTGCTGATGAGTCACTGCGGTGACGCAAAACAACTGGAAATAGATAGGAGCCTGAGCACCTCGGTGTACGCAGGATCTTGCTATGCTTGTGTGTGTGTGTGTGTGTGTCAGTCTGTGGCATGTGTGAAATCGGCTGAACTTTCATGATTATGTTGCTGTCTGCAATGCAGCATTGCAATCAGCTTAATATGTATACTGATATAATCTTTGACAGTGTAGTAATGTGTGTATGTGTTTCCAGGTCAAGATGGTGGGTACGGCTTAGAAAGTGAAGAGGTTATTTTGACGCCTGAAGATGAAAACCCACTCAGGAGAATACTGCAGGTACGCACTCTCTATTCCTCCCTCGCTATCTGCACCATCAGCCCCTCTATCTTTTATCTGTATATAAAAAAACACGCACGCATACTGACACACACACACACAAACACACACACACACACACACACACACACACACACACATATGCGCACAAACATAACAGAGCATACTCACACAGCCACACTTGCTTGACCTTGGATGTGGGAATATTGTTGGTCTCACATTCACCAGAGGTAAAACATCCCTGCCACCCACACACATAGGACCACTCCGACTGAAAATTCAGTGAAACTGTATGCTGTATCAGCTGATGCATACAGGCACAGTTACATCCGTGTCATATAGATTAACTGATTCCTTGCAGTAACCTCTCCAAAGCTACCGTGTTCAGTGTTGTAGCTTATAAATGTTTTGGAAAATGTCATCTCATGTTACCTGGCATTTCCAATTTTTATTCAAATACTTTACATTTAACAAACAACACCGCGACTGCCACTTTACATGTCTTGTAAAATAGTGCTGGAAATGTCCCCCAATGAAATGTGGCCTTTGAGCAAAGAGATTAAAAAAAGATAGAGGGGGCAGTTTCTATCTACAAAACCTTTAGGGCACAATACCTTTTGTGGGCCACACACGAGGATGTCTCTGACTCAAAATATGATCGCCCTCTAGAGGACAGTCACAGAATGCAAAACTGCTGATGCCCACACTTTGGTTTCTAGTTCCTTGCAGTTTCTGTATTTCTCCTGTGCTTAATTATTTTCTTCATATGTTTACAGCCTTTTAACTGGCATCAGCCAGGGGTGTCTCACAACAAGAGGAAGCTGCTCCAGTCTCTGATGGGGCCTTATGGCCCACTGAGCGTGTCTTACAATGGGAAGACCTGCATTCTGTTCAAGGCAAAGCGCCTGGCAATCCGCTACAGGAACCACACCTTTATTGACCTGACGGAGAGGGTCTTCAGCACCAACTCACCCGTAGATACTAAAGGCTCCATCTGCACCAAGGAGAAAGCTACGTAAGTCAAACCTGTGGACAGACACAGTCAGAAGTACAACTTGTGTCATACTGAATTAATGCACAAATATGACAAGACAGAATGGACACATATGTTGTGTTAGACAAATATAGCCAAAGCCACATATCTACATATACAGCCAATGAATCAGCGTAGGTTTCTATTTAGTGACTATGTTAAATCAGATGATTTAAAATGTGTGTTATTTTTTTGCTACAGGCTTTCATTAAGGTTTGGTGATGTGGAGGACTTGCGAGGTCTAGTAATCAGGTAACCAACATCTTAAAAATAGATATCTACCTGAAATTTTTTATTTATCACATTGAGAAGTCCAAAATAATATTAAAAGATACAGTAAATGCATGTGTGGACTGTGCATGTAACTAACATTGTCTTGTCTGCCAGGCTTCAGATGTCAAACACTTTCTATGAGGCAGCTGGTCAAAACTGGTTTACACTGGACAGTGTTCACATCCACTACAACTGGACCCAGGAGGCTACCTTCAACGCCAGCGAGGTCTACGCTCCTGCCACTTCATCCTACCATTGCCAACATGTCAGCAGCCTGCACAAATATGACACCCTGCTAGTGCCCAGCTCCCACACTGACACATCCGCTAACTGGCACATCACTTTCACTGATTTCCAGGTACACTGTCGCACAAGGGACGCAGCTTTTGTTGTGAAACTCTTCTAGTAATGCCTGCACATTCACTGTTGTATCATAGTCTTTCCCCCCTGTTACCTACACGTTTGCATGTGTCTGTATGTTTACCAGCCATTTCCTTTTGTATTCCACCTATTTGGCTGTCAGTCAGTCAGTCTCTCTGTTTACCGTCTGTTTGGCAGTCTGTCAATCTGTCTGTACACTGTCTGTTTAGCCATCTGCTAGGCTGGCTCAACCTGTCCATCTGCCTAGTGTCTCTGTCCCTGGTAAGCTCAGTAAGAGCCAGTAGTTTAGCCTAATCTCATCTTTACGTCTTCTCTATGTGTTCTTCCAGATCCAGGCCTTCAATGTGCAGTCAGACAAGTTTGCGTCGGCCAGTGACTGTGCCACTTTCCTGACGCCCGCCATCCTGATGGGCTTGGTGACATCTTTAATCCTGCTCCTCGTCTTGGCCTATGCCCTGCACATGGTGGTACACCTCAAGCACATTGACCGCTATGAGGAGCACAAAGCCACCGTCTACTTTCCCCGAAGTCCCGAGGCAGAGTTGCCAGACAAGAACAGCCTGTGAAGGGGAAAAAAAGAGCTGGAGGACAACAGGGGGAGAAAGGGAGAGAGAAAAGCTGTGTGTGCAAGTGAATACAAAAGTGAAAAAGTATCCTCCACAGAATATTTGTTCAACACAATGACAACTTTGCCTGTTCATATGAAAACCTTTTAAGTCTTAACTACTTAAGTTAAATGCAGACCGTGGTTGGATACTTTTTCTTCTTTCCTCATTGACCTGCAACTTGGCATCCATATTTTGAAAAAGGCCTTTGGATGTTCAAGTCTCTCCCTGAGAGATGGTTCATGATCCTAATGTCAAAGGTCAGGGACAGTCCCAGGGCCCTGAAGGGCAACAGCATATACAGGCCTTTACCCCAGTCAGCCATTGAAACCACAAAAGGCTAGCACCTGTAGCTAATACAGCTAACATCAGATGCTCCTGATTATACGTATGTATTACATGGCTCACAAGTGTCATATTACAAGTTTCCATCACACACATTGTCTTTACAGCTTTTATTACAGTGTACTTTGTCTAATACTGCTGCAAGAAATATAAACTTCAAACAGCCAGTTTTATAGCTGAAATAGCCGTATTAGCTGCATGCCATAAAAGGCTGGTCAATCTGGGCTAGCACAGTGTTTCCTAATAATAAGGATTCCAGAGAGTCTTGCATGAGTTGCAGCTTAAAATAATCAAACATGGCACAAAGTTGAAGGAGCTTGTAAAGCTTTTGAGTGTAAGCGGAGAGAAATATCGGGAACCACTGGTCTAGCATCTGGCTGGAGTGAATGGATCAGCACTACTGGCCCTTCAGAGCCTCTGGCAACTCTCACCCCACCCCTGAACAAGACTGCTGCTTGGAACTTAACTGTGAAACGGCCTTTTACAGACCAGCCAGACAAAAGTGGGGTTCTACAAACTAGCACAACACTGTTTAGTTGCGAAAGCACTAACAACGAACTGTCAAAGACTATACAAGGAACTATGCTGCACAAGACTGCCCATCTGAGGGCATGGCAGGAATGTGGGTCTTGCGATGACTTGACTCTCTGAGGGTCAAGCGTTTGGACCAGGGAGACCATGGGTCCTCCATCCACACCACTTGGTTTGACTGCCAAAGTGAAGCTACAAAGGAGTTGCCATAAAATATGGTGAGAGACAGAATGAGACAATGTGAAAAAGAAAGCTAACCGTTACAGCTATGTACAAAACAAAAACACATACATGTACAGAAGTGTCACTCTGCGGAGGTCTTTTTTTTATATACAATGTAATCATGAAATACTATTAGGTACAGGATGACTATGCTAATCCTCATAACCAAAAGGATATACAAAGCTGTAGATAATTAAGATCTCTATATGATCATAGCTGTTTACCATCTTCAAATATTGCACAATCAATAAACATAGGTACAAGTAAGACATTGTGCTATGAGGATTGGTGAAAGTATCAATGCATATGATTTTTTCTACAAAGTATTAACATATTACACTGTATGTCTTTTTGTTTTAAGCTGGGCCTGACAATGTAAGGCCCAGTTTCATCTAACTGTAAATTACAGTACAAATTCCTACCATAGAAGGACGATACTATGGAATGCCGTCCACCCACCAGGACTTATAGATGCCATTATTATGCCAGAAGCCACACTAGCAGTAAAAGCATCAGTAAGTCATTACTACTGATAAAAACACTCAGCATGACAGTAAATAGATATCTTAACATTCGATATGGCAGTTCTGTCAATCTGTAGCAGTGTGAAATGTGTTCTTTGGTCATAAATGTATCCTACAAACTATGAAATGAGTGGAGGCGGTTTGTCCGAGGACTGACTGATGTAGCTTGAACAATAAATGATATTCAGAGGAAAAGGTGTGTTGTGTTTATGTTAATATGAAGTTGTATTGTACTGCATACGGGAGCATCCAAATCACAAGTTTTCCTTTTGGTAATTACAATCAAACCAATTTCAAGCCCTATTTTATTTGCATAATGTATTTCCCAAAATGTTCACGTACGATCATGTACTCATTACTTAACCCACAGTTTTCCAACCCAGTGGCCAGGTCTTCTGCCAGCTCTGTCTCCCCTCCCGAGTTCCATCTGCTCTCTCCTCTCACCTCTCTCTGACCTAAATGTCAGTGCCCCTGACTGGGACAGTTTACCCACCAGCACCTGTCCAATCAAATACTTCATTGATCATACTTCATAGGCAATCATAGCTATATTATAATATGTAGAGCCACAATGTTATCTCTCTTCTGCTGGTCATACGACCAACTACACATTTGTATTTGCTTACTTTTAATATAATTATTCATTTAAAATTAAACTGCTGACCTTAACTCAAATGCAACGACACACAGCATGTGCCCTAGTCTAAGAGTTCGCAAAGTTTGACTCCGCAGGGTAATTGTTATTAATTATGATTACAATGAGATTGGCTTCTAAGTTGTTTTATTTACATTTTAAAAGCTTTGGTTTAAGAGGTACTATAGGATTTTGCCATGTCCCCAGTGTTGATCATTCAACTTAGATCTAAAAAAAAACTTATAAAAACACATGTATTTCTAAATATTCAATTATTATCTAATTTTCCTGATAAAAATCTATTTAATCAAATATTGTTTTTATCAAAATTGTTAACTATGTTTGTCCCCAGCGAAACCTTTTTTCTTTTACTGACATCACTCTCATTAGGTGATCTGGTGACATCACCCAATCACTGGCCAGTGCAGGGGAATTTAGCTGTGTGATTTTCTAGCTCTCTTACTATCTGCTTTTGACATTTTTATTAAGTCAGTTTAATGTGTTTGATCATAACGTGTCCACCCTGTTAGGCCTAAGTTTTGAGGAGATCAAACAAATTAAATAATTTCAAAAATGGTTTGTGAATAATTATAGATTCCTTATCTAGTACTGAAGGTCATGTTGCCAGTATGCTCACACAGGCAGATAAAAGGCTAGCTTTAGCTCAAAATGTCCACCCTGTTAGTGTCCACCCTGTTATGCTAATAGACCTCTGTCCACCCAGTTATGTTGGTATGTTTCCTTCATAGTTTATTGAAATTACAAATTTTTATTTTCACTTTTCTTGAAAAGAAGTGGGGCAACAGTAGTTGGGCAGGATGAAATGTCTTTACAAAACTCAAGAGGGCAAAGTCACAACAGTAGTAAGTTGTCATTTGACGTTGAATACATGCTTGTGTTCAACAGTGACATCTAGTGGCTACCAGTTGTCCTAGCAAATAGCGCTTGACCGTGACACATGTAATCATAGTGATAGGAAGCGGCAACATGTTTTAGTAATATGATTACGTTTCTACTGAATTACAATTCGGAATTCAGAATTGCATTACAGTTTCTTATTCCAGTAGGATTATCAGTTCAGTTGACAGGCCCGGAAGTGTGTGGAGGCAGCAAAAGAGGAATAGCCTAAAGGTCCAGGTAAACAGTTGTCTTATTTATGGCTGATACATGTTGTTTCCTCTTAGCTGACACCGCTGGTATCAATCACCTGATGTTGATGTTATGCAGTTGAATGGCTTCACAGTGAGAACATGTTCTTCAAAAAGTTTAATCTGGATAAGTATGATCCGGATTTGGAAATCCCATGTTTTGCTGTCCAGGATCAAGTAGTCCATTTTACCTTTCTGAAACACCCTGATCCAATTTTTCAAGATTACCGAATCCGGATAACCAGTGTTCTAAATGGGACTATAACACATTTTAGGCTACTAGCTACAGTTGCAATCAAAATTACTCAATCCCCACTGCAAATCGGGTTCATTGTCAACATTTGCAGACTTTCAGCTGTTGAACAAATCAAACAAAAGCGATTGAAATAGCTCAACACAACAGATGCTTCAAGTGGTTTCCCCAAATTCAGATGACTTCTCCATTCTCAAAATTACTCAGCCCCTGAATAGAATCCCTCACAACAGCACAAATACCATGAAGGAGTTGAATAATTTTAAGACTGTAATGAATTTGGGGAAATCACCACAAGCATTCGTTGTGTTGAGCAATTTAATTTGTGTTTGTTGGATTTGTTCATTGCTGAAAGTCTGAGCAACTCACCTCACAGAATCTTTCAGCCCATAAAAATTGTTGGAATGCACTTATGATGGGTAATTACATCTGCTGTTAAATGTTTTGCATTAGATAGCCATTTATTTGGTTTTACTTTTTATTAGTAATTTGATTAGACCAACATGTCCCAAGTAACATCCACAACACTGTAATGTAATGGATAGTGTGTTCAGGTGGTCAGCAGTGTTGTTCTTGACGCGTTGTAATAATGCGTGACATTTTCAGTAACCAGCAAATTTCATGGACATCTGGGCCCAGTGGTTCAAAAGTTTAATCTGGATCAGAATGATCCGGATTTGGAATCCCATGTTTTGCTATGCAGGATCAGGTAACCCATCCTATTTTTGTGCCAGTTTTTCAAAGCAACATAGGATTATATCACACTGATCCAGATACAAACTTTTTAGGATTACCAAATCCAGACTTCCAGTGCTCTAAATGGGACTACATATCACAACCTAGGCTGTTAATGATTGGACTGACTGGACGTGCAATAAGGGATGCAGTTGTTACAAACTGCTTTCGAATGGTTTACCTCTGATGATTGTGCCTTTGTAAATTAATGTACAGTAATGAGTAACAGTTGAAATTAAATAAATTATTTTTGATTGATATTGACAGCTGTGGGGGATTATTTACTTTTTACTTTATGGTTTATAGGTAATGTCTACTTTATCACTGTAAAGTTTAAACAAATCAAGTGCAAAATATAAATAAATATGTATATAGGTTACTACATGATAAAAATGTTGAATTGTTTGGAAAATTTTTATGACATTTTGTTCCTAAAATCCACACTGCATCCACCCTTCTGTTGGGATCAAAGGTAATCCAATCCCACTAAAAAGTTTTGAACAACAGATACTAAAGGTTTGATTCAGATCTAAACCAAGATTGGATTAGGTGATCATATCCAATTTAAGAATCCTTTTTTCTTTTGAACAACCCATTTTCAAGAGCCCGATATCTGAAATCCGATCAGATTACTTCTGATAGTTTTTATAGAAGTTCTTTGGAGGTATAAAACTGCTCGAAGCCCACTGGGTCGTCTGCTTGAGCAAGTTCTAAGCTGCTTAGCTTTAATATGGACATGCTACACATTGTTAAATTGGTTAGATTCAGTCGTTTAGTTCATTTTACGCAAACAATGGGCACCAAAGTATTATTTATTATACCAGCGTGGTAAAAGAATTAAAGGCCTGTCCCATACAGAAGCCTGTTCCCTGTAGTGGCAGGGTGAGTTCTGTGATTTAAGAAAAAAAAAATAAAAAAGCCCTGGCTATTAATTGAAGTTTTATGGTAATTGAAGAGTTTAATCATTTAATAATGGAAAGAAAATATTTTGTTTTTTTCTCAACCAGCCATGATTAAAAATATAGGCCTGTTTTGCTCCGAATGTGCCTAAAATCATATTTGAGTGTGCCTCACACACTTTACTTAGAAAGTGTAACTACATGTAGCGTGCTGTAGATGTCAGTGTTTGCTTGTGTCACAGTTTCTGTTGGCTACCTCTGGATGCCTTGCAACTCCTGATAAATGAAATAAAATAACATTAAGATTCGCACCTACTGTGACCAATTTTGAAAGCCAAAGTAAAGTCAGCATTTAAATGGGTTTTTTTTGCTTCAGACAGTACCACGGTCAGCGCCAATAACTTCCAACGTGACGACAGTAGCTTGCAACATGACAACACCGAAGCTTCATATTGTACATATATGCAAATAAAGACAATTTATCATTCTTTGTGGTGACAGTGAAGCCAGAGACTTTCAGTTGACCAAACTTCCCCTAGTGATCCATAATTTCCCTCTTTCTCTGAGACGTGGACAGAAGAGTCATGTTTAGTGTTTGTTGTTAATCTCTCCCTGTGCAGAGTGAGGATCCTCAGAGCACTCCAAGCTGGGGATTCGGACTTTGTGGCCGCAGCCTGTGCAGAGACAGATAGGCCTGCCTGTTTTATATGTAAAGCTGCCAGCCAGAAAGCACAGGCCCGCAGGGTACTCCGCAACTCCTGCAACAACTCCTTTGTTGCAGCCAAACTGTAACAGGGTCCCACTGTCTAAGCTGCTTTGCGTTCTGGGAGCACAAGCGATGGGAAGAACACTAAGGATGATAGGTGGATGAAGTTGGACCGTTTTAAGAATCCATGTTCACACACTTTTACACAGCCGGTTTGGGCCTGGATGGCAGCATCCTGTTTAAAATAATACCGACAGAAAACTACACTTTCCCTCTTCCTCTTTTATTCTTTTATTCTGTTTCAGTTTTTATATTCATTGTTTGGTGCTCTTCACTGTGGTAAATAGTTAAGAGATAATATTGCTCTAGCCCTTCAGTGCCTGGGATTATTCTGCAATGTCAATCATTGATTAGGCCCAATGGTGCACTTTGATGTGCGTATAGGACTCGGTGAGTTGACTATTAATTGAACATCACAGTCAAGCCAATCACAGCCTCCGAGTTCCTCATCCTCTATCAGCACAGCCGTAGTGTATGGCCTCATTTTAGCCTCATGGGCATGTTATCATTGCAAATGCATTTGGTTATCAACAAGACAGCCTAGGCTAAACAAATAAACAGTCCAAGGGTGAATCTGAGGAGATTCACTATGTGCTGCTCTACGGTAGCTTAGTCATTTTGTTTAAAGATGTGCCTGGTTGTTTTATGAATATGTGTAAAAGGTGGGAAATAGGTTGTTTGGACGGAAGTGCCAAGTGCTTGGGCTGATTTTGAATCTGTGTAAAAGGTGGGAAATAGGTTGTTTGGACGGAAGTGCCAAGTGCTTGGGCTGCATTTCAGAATCTGACGACACAGTGGTAGACTAATATAATGAGTGAACGTTTAAAGTGTTTTATCACCTGATTTGCAGCTGTGTAACACGATGTTGCCAAACCAATACAGAGGAAGCAGGCAGCCAGAAAGAGGTGGGCTATCTGGTTGTGCTCAGTCTCACTGTAATTTCCTGTAACACAGGGCATGGCTCTGGTTCTCTTGGCAAACAGTTCGCCTTTGAAGAATGATTTGAAAGTATACATTTTAATAAGGTGCACTGAGGCACGGCCAACAAGACACAAGAAAAAAAAGATAAAACGGAGATTGCATCTCTGAAATAAGCTGATGATGGGAGGGAGGGGGAAAATAAAGGAGCGGCAGAGAATAATGGGGGTAAGGAGAGGACTTGTAACAGCAAGGTGTTTTTTCTTTAATTGAAGTGGCTTGGGAATGTAAAATGGAATGGCATGCTTTGGGCAAATCAATTGTGAACATGCTGTGAATGTAGAGCACTTTAATACCATTTATAATCTGCTACTCAAAATAATGCAAATATCACAGACGACTTCGTCGGCTGCCTGTTATTTCTCTACATAATGAAGCCAACTCTCCCATCAAGTCTTTCTTTCAGGCAATCAGACGGCAGCTTGAGTCATTTCACACTGTTTGTTTGAAGATGGAAAAGAAAATTGACAAGTTTACTCCCTAATAGAAAAGTCAGACTGTCCACACAATATGTGCAGTGGAAATGTTTTTTTTCTACTTTGTTACTCCCCTCCGTCACCCCTTTCTCTCTGTCTCTCAGTTCTCACTCATCTCTTGTTTCTGCACTCTCTCTTTTCCACCCTTCTATTTTTAGGTAGGGTGCCTTTAATTATGCATGTTGTCATAGTGCTTTAAGCATTACTGTGGTTTAAGAAGGTGTGTGTATGTGTGTATATCTCTCACACACACAGCACAATCCCTGATTTCTGTTTGTTTGCCTGGCTTGCTATCATTTAAACGGAGCCCCAGTGCGAGGACACTATGTAAAGTGTAAGCTATTAGACGCACTTGCCCTCAGGAGACCAGCAGTGCAGACATGACAGTTTGGAAAATGGGAAAAGGAGACTGGACGGATGATCATGCATGCAAACTTGCAGACATACCCAAACATATATTCATAAAGTGACACACTGACATCCTAGTGCCCTCTTGTCAGACCCGATGTACTACTCTCTTGAGTGTTTGGAACACAGACTGTATAAAAGAAGTGGACATAGCCACCGTGAAATCACCCGTTGGTTTGTGGACTGCTGTTTTTAAAAAACAAAATGTAAAACAAAATGTACTTCCTGGGAAAAATTAACAGGTGACTCATTGGAGTGTTTTTTAGTACAACCAAGACATTTTTAGGCAACTGAAAACTTGAAACGAGCGATTGATACCATAAACTCATTAGGAGTGTTTATTGAGGTAATAAATGAAAAGAGAAGTAGGGTAATTTTGCCATTGAGTCCAATGCAATTGGATCTTTTTTTTTGCAACTAGTGGAGTTGCCCCCTGCTGGCCATTAGAAAGAATGGAGGTTTAAGGCACTTCCACTTTGGCTTCACTTGGAATATCTTTTTTTCCTGTTGTACAAAGGCAGTTATCACAAAACAAGTTCTAAAGGTTACTGAATCTGCATTAGATTCTTTAAAATATTTAATTCAGTCATTGCCGTGAGATGTCAGTGTGGCTCTTACATGTCCTCACAACCCAGAGGCGTGAAGAGCCATGCTGATTTGACACCAGGGTGACACCATAGACTGTATATAAATATGGACGTCATGACAGCTTTCCAAAAGTCAATACCTCGGCTCCAACCCAGATCACTACTGCGCAGACTCTGGCTCCAAATGACATCATCAGCACAAGATTTTTTTGTATAGTGGGAAGAAGTGGAGACACGTCATCCATCTTTAAATACATTCTATAGGTGACACTCACTTATTTCTAACAAAACACAGTCTAAACACAAATTATAAGGCAGATCTTCTTCTTTCTTTTGCCTCTGTCATAATGTGCTGTAGTTGTTTTCAATTACCTGGCCTGTCTTATGTCTTCAGCATCTTCTTCTGTCTCTCATTTATGATTAGCCATTTAAAAGCAGACTGCTTCCTCCTGTGTCTCTCTGTGTATTCCTTTCACCTGCGCTCTCCAACTGCATTGTTTTTGTTATTTCCCTAAACTTCCTTTACTTCCCCTTTCCCCGTTAAACTCTATTCACCGTCTTTCTCCTCTGCTTCTTTCATCTCCTCTCTGACCATCTCTGTCCCTCCCCACCCAGTCGCTTCATTGTTTTGATATATGACCTAATTACATAGCTAACTGAGGTTCTTGTAGCTGCCACACAGTTTGGTGGCAGAGAACTATATCTGGTTGCCGTTATGATGTGCGTGAAGGTCATGGTCAGTGGGATTGTTTGCCAAACATCCTCTTTTTTGCTCAGAGTGGTTCATAGGTAAAGGTACAAGCAAAGGAGTTTTTGAATAACATAGAAGGCACATAAATGACCTTGGGTCTTAACAAAATGCCAGTATTTCATGGTTTCATGATGTTCTTTGTCAACTGCTGTATAGTGGGTCACCAGTACCACAATTCCCTTGGCCACTATGGTACTTGCAATCCACCATCAGCTCATTTCTCTTTCATAAATGACTCAATGTTCTGATTCCTATCTCCAAGCAAGGGAAACGACTGGTGTATAATTGCTTTTAAACACAATTATGTTCACTAATAAGCATCCCATTCAGTAGATATTTTCGATGACAAATTAATCTTTGGTGTCCTTTTAAGAAAGCCTGAAGCACTAATTTCATCATTTTCTCCTCCTGCTGCTGCTTTTCATAGGATCTCTTCCCCCTTTTTCGTTTGGAACTCTTTTCTTTTGCTGAGCAAGCTGTTTCTTTCTTTCACTATTGACCGCTTGTCAGAAGACACCAGACGCAGGACTGTGCCGGTCTACCTGCTGTACGGGAGCTCGTCTTTACTTTTATGTAGTTACTTGCTGGTTAATTCAATCAGAACACCTATGGTAATCTTGGAAGCATTTTCCCAACACGTAACCTTATAATAGCATACAAACATAAGAAAGAAAATGACATTGTCTGATTAAATGTGTGACCTTTAACATGCTCTTTTTGGAAAGAAATCCGGTATTCATGTATAATATAAATTAGGATTCCTGTTGGTAAAAATCAAATTTCCCTTATATTACACTGTTTGTGTTTTGTAATTTTTACCTTTAAATAGAGTAGATCTTTTGGAGAAGATCTCAGAGAGCAAACAACCATGTTGTTATCAAGATAGTATGCAGACCTTGTGAGTAAACATGTCCTTCACAGCTACCCGGCTTGAAGAGACTTCTAAACACGGCCCAAGCCATTTGGTTCCTAACCAGAAAGTATATTTGACTGAACAATATCTGTTCACTAAATTCACTAAACATAAAACAGTAAAAAGAAAAAGAAAAAAAAGATAATTAATTTAAATGTCTTAATTATTTAAAAACTGAATAGACAACTTTTATAATGAGGCTTTGTGGCCCTAAGCAGCTTCTAACTGTATTCTGCTTATGCTTTAGGGCAGCTACGCTGATTCTCAGGTGAAAGTTTTAGAGAAAATGGGAACATTAGCCATGATTGATAGCACCATTTATCCAAGGAGGAATTTCTGAACTTTTAGCACTCAGGAACTACTTTTCATCATACAAACTAAAATATATATCATATGCATGTATATAATGCCTCTTTTATTCTGGATTCTGTATTCAGGTTATTAAACATCTCTGAAGTATAGATAGATTTGATATCATAAATAATGAGCAGTTTCCTAAATGTGACTGAATGGTACCTCATAGGGAAAACCTTTCTCGCTTTTTTGAAATGTGCTAAAATGGCATCCAAACATGCACAGCAATTTCTCTAAAGAAGAGATGCCAGCCTTGAAATTAGGCTACCTTTCACCAGCACTGCAGGAATCTCTCAAGAGTCCAAGTCAATCTCCGAGCATAAGCTTTTTAATCATCTATTCAACCTAGTGTACTGTATTCTGACAGCCACTAGTGAAGAGGATTTCTCCCAAAAGCCTTCATTCACTTTCCATCCACTTTAATATTCCTTTTCCTTTGCAAACTTCAAATTACTTGTACAAGCCTTTGCCAACATTGGAGATCGAATCTTTACTTAAAGTTACAGTTTCCAGTAAAGGAGGAAAGCCCAGTAATCGTTCATTTTTCCTGTCCTGGTTTCACAGGTGACACACCAGGCATTAGTTCACCTCTCCCACTTTGAGGCCACCACCGCCCCCTGCTGTTCATCATGGCAAAGCTTGGTGCAGTTTGTCTTTGTTTTCCGAGCCCATGAATCTTGCATGCAGTGAATATTTTGATCCATGACAGTGCGTATTCCACAGGCAGCCGCGTTCCATCTCATCAAATACAGTCGTCTGCTTCTCTGCCAGTGCTGATGGAGGAAAGTCTTTGGTATCTCATTATTAATTGAATTAAGGGGAGATATTTCTGGAGCAAGGTGAATTCAGAGCTGCCTGGTAACAAAGAATTATTTATGGTGTGCTTTGAAATTCCCAGGCACTAATGGGACTGAGCCCATCACTGTCTATATGGATAAGAACACAGATGCTCACATACAGACACAATCGCCCCGCCTTTTAAATACAAACCAGCCTGGACAGAGATGCCTTGGCTCAGCAGTAGCTCAATGTATAAAACATAACAACGTCATCCCATGATTTAACACAAAAAATAGGCGGTAAATTACTAGATATCTAATAGGAACTGTTTTTAGACCTTAATGGTGGAATTGTGGCAGTTATCTTGTTATGATGACCAAACTCTCAGTTAAAGGTGCAGTTCCCCAAGAAGCCCTGTCGTATCATCAAGGCACTATTCATGCCTTGTTCATTCATACCTTTCACTCTGGTGAAAGATCACATGTGCTGCAGCTGAAGCTCATTGAATGAAGTATCAGCATATCCAGTTCAATCAAGCTATGTCAACCCTTTTCCACTGATCCTTTATTCTGTAGTGGTGTACAGAATTGACCTTGGTGCTAATGAGCGGCTAGAGATACAGCATAGCTTGTAGCACTGAGGTCAAACAAGGGACAACAGAAAAGGAAACATAGCCATAGTGATGAATCTCTCACGCATGTTCCTAGTCTCATTTAGTTTGTATAATTTTCATTCTGAGACTTTTGAGACAGATGGAAATATCTTTCAGTAATATCAACCGCATCTCATTAGCTTGTTAAGTTTATGTCAACTACAATCATTCATATGTTATAAATGACTCTCAAATGCTTAAAATCCACCGATGTTCCCATGAAATACACAAAAGTAAATGCTCTGTATTTGTATAGCCCCTTTCTAGTCTTTGTGGCCACTCAAGGAACTTTTACACTACATCGCATTCACACTGAGCCTGCTCAAACAGGAACTGACATTCACACACCAATGGAATAGCAAGGACAATTCCTTGCCCAAGGACACTTCGACATGTAGCCTGGGAGAGCCGGAGATTGAACTGCAGAGTTTCCGATAAACGGGCAACCCGCTCTACCTCCTGAGCCACAGCCACCCAACATGACATTTATACATAATTATTTCAGCCACCTGCAAATTATTTTCAGGAAATCTGAGCTTTTTAAAGTGTTTTTCTGATAAACTCCGTGGTTGTATAACGTACAAATATGTACAAATATACAACTAGCAGACTATCTTCATTATTTTAGGCAACAGAACCTACAAGCACACAGCATAGTCTTGACTGTATTTTAATATGACCTCAAGCAATGACAATGATCATTTTGTTTGATGTACAGTTTCTCAGAATTAGGAGAAAATATATAGTCAACATGATATAACAAATGTTTATAGATAAATGCTCTTTAGATAATACTGTCTTGCGTCTCTTCATTCAGCATAATTGCAGCAGGTTGAGAAAAATGCTCTTTGTGTATACTAAATGATTTTTCAATGAGGATAATTTGGAGAAAAAATTGATAGATAATGACTTGTATCATATTTAAACCTTCAGGTGATACATTGGGGGGGAATTGAAAGCCATCACTATTGGATGGAAAATGCCAGGTACATCCCAGTTACCACCAATTTAGGAACACACTGCTCTCCAAAATCAGGTGTGATTGCAGCATTCACAACTGAGGAAATGGTGGGTTGGAGGAGAAGAAGATTTGGTTGTGGGCGTGTGAAGATGGAAAAGGGTACTGGGTCATTAGTCTTTGATGTTTTTTTCCCCTCTTGAGGTGACACATGACATTCTCCATCACATTTCTAACATGAAGTGTGCGGGACTTTATTACATATGAATATATTTATAAATCTCTCTATCAATGCATTATTTTGTCCTCTAATAATTTCAGGTCTTGCTCACCACATTAATAGCCTCATCCCCATGGTGACTGCTTGCTACGCATTGGTTTCAAGGTTGACTTGACTGTGTAAAAGAATCCCTTGCTAATCCAGACTTTACCCTCCTACCTCAACACCCCATCCATCCAGAAAGTCTCCTGGGACATGCCTCTAGCTCACGTGCATGAATCTACCATTAGGAATTATGTGGGAAAGTGGTCGGCTCCTAGCTAGTTACTACTAAGAATTTTTTTAATGTCAGTGAGTAATGTCCCTGGAATATTATTATTCTCTCCAGACTAGCTGTGTCTTTTGGGTCATGGCTACAAGGTATTGTAACAATGGATAGGGACTCATGAGGGACTAATGGGATGGTGAATGGGGTCCCATGGGACTTGAGTGGTTTTACATTGCGTTGTCTCAAAGGGGGTGAGACAAAAAGAAACAAGCCTTGGGAGTAGATAAGAGACACAAGGAATTTCTGTTCGATAATCTTATCATCATCTGACTTTTGTTTACTTTGGAGCCGCTTCAGCATGTCCAATCATTTGCTTAACTAAAATTCAGAAAATCTGCTAAATATAAAGGCTTATTTTCAGAAAATGCAGTCAGATTAACACAGATAAGGGTGGTCCAATGCCACCACTTATACTTAGACCTAGCTCTGTAATCTTCAACATGGTAATTAATTAGCTTTCATTGAAACAAGTTTGAAAGAGATTTGGAGGGGACAAAAGGACCAGGTTGGGATGAAAGTAACAAATAAGAATGAGGGAAGACAGAAATAACTTATCCGATCCATCCTATGATCCTGATACTGAATACTTCTTTGATGTGAACTGCGCAGATATTTTTCTTTATGTTGGTTTTTACTTGACCATTTGCTCCACTTACTGTAGCTGCTATTATTCATTATTACTGAAACTTTGCTCAGTGATATTGCTGTACACAGTAACCCTTCTTGCTCAGGGGAGCCTTTGGCCTTGTGGATAAAAACTCACATTCAGTGAAGAAAAATCAGCTGATACTTTACTTTTATTTTTGCGGGGTGCTGTCCTAAATGCTTATCTCTTTACCTCAGGGGAGATGATGGTGAACTGGTTGTTGACTTGGCAATCCTTTCCCCGTACTGTTTGGCTGCCGTCAGGCAACACCAGATACAGTTAGAACAAGCTGAGCCAGAAAAACAAGGAAGAGGTGATGCTCAGAAACAAGAAAGTAAACGTCATAAAAGAAGATGTCCATTTAGCTTCTCTCATATTACTAAAACAAGTAGACATGTTTGTGTATTTGTACATTGTTGTTGTACTTGTTGCTTTTCAAACAATGTATGATGTAAAATTTAAAGGCACTAAGATACTAGCAATACAGAGCTTGTGTAGAGTGTTTTCGCCATAAAATACCAAGAAACTCAGTCAATTAAATGGATGGAAAGAAATAACAAAATTCAGTTTAATGTAGCGGTTTGAGACTCACATTGTTCGCTACGTCTGCAGCATAGGCATACCCAGATATTAAAACTAATGGTTTGGCCAGTTGATTTTATTGCTTTTCACATATAATCCGTGTGTGACAAACTGCCTTAAAACAAAGTACTAACATTTTCTACTACAATCACGCTATAACAGTCAAACATAAAGTAAATGTTTCATGGGTAAACTGCATAACTGCAAACATCTGTTTTAATCAGTTTAAGTTAAGTGTTTGCTCAGTTGTCAGGTTAAAAGTACAACACTAATGTAAAGTTCTATGGTATATTGCCAATGGCAAGGTGAATAACTGGTGTTTTGATTGGCTGAGTAGGAGTTTTACTTTTATCCATATTAACAGTGATCATCCATCAACCATTATCTGTTTTACAACACAAATGTGATGAATCATTTTTACAGTGTGTCATTGTCAGTATACTTCTTTAATTGAGTTTGCTTCATTCTATTGTTGGACCAGATCTCCAGACAACGTTGGCTCTCTTTCAGGTTGACTTGCAAAAATCGGGTGATCAAAGGAAATTTATTCATTGGTTTGCAGTTGAAACACTGAACTTTCTCCCATGGGTACATTTTAATGTCCCATTGTATGCCAGTGTTGTTATATGCTACCAAAGGTTTGGACCATAGAATCTAAAACATTCTTTTTCCTGCCTTATTTTGCTGAATGTTCGCAGTTTTGTTTTAAATTAGAAATGTCTATAATCCTGAATTCTACTACTTCTGTATGTGTTGTTGTAAAGACTCAACTATGGTTGACCGCTTGGCTTTCACCATTGATTCTTGACCCACATGTGTCAAAGGTGAGTCTTCTAGTGTAAAAGAGGTAGGTATCGTCTGGCCCTTCTCTCCTTCCACCAAGAGTTTGGACACCCTCACTTCCCTTTGTGTCTTTTTACACACACACACACACACACACACACACACACACACACACACACTTTTCTTTTCTACCTCTGTCTTTCATCAGCACTTTGGCAGTAATTCCTCCTGCTTCAGTGAACTGGGCATACAGTGCATGACTTGATCTGACATGAAAGCTAAAGGCTAGCTATTATAGCCCTGTATTAGAGCCCATGAGCATGGCGCAATTCAACAACAACAATAACAGCATCCTCACTAGCCTATGCTCAGATCATGAGAGTAAAGGAGGAGGGGGGGGGAGAGAGCGAGAAAGGGGGAGAGAGAGAAGAGGCTGGTCGCATCACCCAAGAGGAGTAGGCGTGCTCTTGTGCACTGCATCGTTTGATGATCTCCCCGGTTCCCCCCTAAACCTCCACTCTCTGCTCTCCGCGGGCGAGGTCGGTCAATCAAAGCGGCCGAGCGGACTTTCTCTCCTGGAGGAGTGGAGCTCGACTTTCCGCCGGGCAGCAGAGCCGTGTGCAGCGCACCGGTCAGCGGGGCCACACCGCGGCACTTTGGATAACTCACACACAGCTGTGGATCCCGCTGTTTGCCAAGACGCATCGCTCATCCGCGTCCCACACAACAGCTGAACACATTGCCATGAATGATTTAGTCAGTCAGCATAGGTGACTTTTAATTTCCCCCATTTTTTTCCCTTGTCATTTTTTGCATTCTTTGGAGAAGGGAAAAAAAATCCACGGTGGCAGCGTAAGCCCAAAACTCGCACTGTGCGCGTAGGGAGGGTATTTTTTTTGCCCAATATGCAGGTGGATCGGAGCTGTGTGGTTTCCAGTGCGTGGTGTTCCTGTCTGCTTTTACTCTTCTCAACTCTAAGCACCAGGGTCACTGAGGTGGGAGGAACCCACCAAAGCATCCCTCCGGCCGTGTAAGTATATGCCCTTTTACGCAGAGGTGCCTCGCATCACTTGATTCTCCAAGTTTCACACCAGAACTTGACGAAATGCCCTTTTTGTGTGAGGCTACAAAAAATATTTGAGGCTTGTTGTGAGCTGCCCCTGAATTTTTTCCACTGCTGTTTAATGGCGTATTTTTTGAGTGTGATGCCTATTTTTTTCTCCAAAATAATGTATTTTTTGTGTTTCAAGTATAAAATTGAAGATTGTCAGGTTGCATGAATGTTCTTGCAAAAAGTTAAAAATCAGTCTAGTCAGTAGTTTTTAAAGCCTATATGTAGCTATATACATATATGCATATATATTTGAAAATGATTCAGAATTTTTGCAGATTGTGTGTCCTGCGTGTATGTGTGCCATCTGCAGGGTGAAGCTTTGGGCTTCAGCATTTGGTGGGGAGATGAAGTCCATCTCAGCAAAGTACTCTGGCTCCCAGCTGCTGCAGAAGGTGAGCATGTTTATTGTCTGAAAACAACTTCAAGTGTTAAATTGAAAGTACACACTGGTACCTCAAAACTCTTAAAATAATATTCAGATGTCCACATGATTGAACTTGAGCAGGGTTTTCTTGCGGGCAGTTTGAGTTTGAGTAGAAGAGAGAAAAGGAGAAGAGATGTATTTTTAAAAAAAGTAGCTCTACTGTCCTTGAGATTTATATATAAATATATATATAAATAAATATATACATTTTTTTAACACTGTCCCAGTGCGTAAGTACACACAGGGACACATTGTATTACTACTGATATTTTTTGCAAAGCTGGAATTATGTGATGCTGTGGGTAAAGTAACTGTTTATTTAAAAGCTTAACAATACCTTTTTGAGAGAGATTGTGTGGATGAGAAAGACCAGCTTATGAGAGGAAATGACTGCTGTCGAGTAATTTGTGAGTTGAGAGAAATGTCACTCTTCATCTCTTAAACTGCAGGACCTGTGCTTTTTAGCCACTTGAGAATTGGTAATGCAAGTTGACTAGGTAGGCACAGATTTAAAAGCTTATTCGGAACATGTGTCTTTTTCAAAGGGTGTCCAATTCACAGGCACTCTGGCAGATAGTATTATAGCAGATAGCATTCACTCACACACACACACACACACACACACACACACAAATACTCTCCACTGAAAGCGTTATTTTTTTGCTAAGCATCTAAATTTTCCTCACATTTCTAACACCCCTTTACCTTATTTTTTTTTTAAACCTCTCTGCAGTTTGTTCCCATCCCTCTTCTGCTCTGCTTTGCGGTATTAATGCAAGATTTCAGTGTCATGGAATGCAAATTTTCCTAATGGAGGGTCAGTTGATGAAGCACAAGTTAAAACTGGCTAATGGATAGCTGGTGGATAAAGGGCCAAGCTGAAGCTAACCTCTCAGCATGTCTGCAGACTCAGTGTTGTGCTTGGGGCCAGCAATTCAGGGCCCTGGTGGATACAGAGAACCACTGTGGTGTGTGTGGCTAGTTAGGTGTCACACAGGCCAGAGATCAGATGTGATGCACCACCAGGACATGTGTCTGTCACTTGCATTGCACATGTGCTCCATAGATGAGTGCACACGTATAGAATCCCCTCACACACACACACACACACACACACACACACATACAATGTATGCACATGACCACACATTGCATATTCACATGCACAGTCACATAGATACAAATGGGGCCTTTAGTGTGGATTTCATCACCCGCTCAGAAGGCAGAGAAGTGGTGTTATCTTTTTTGACAGGAACTGTTCCCCCTTCTCATCTTTTTCTGCCTCCAAAAAGAAGATAACCCTCCCACAGAGTGACGACCTCTTTATGAAATGCAAATGAAGGCCGCAGGGTTAATTGAGCAAAGAAAAGACTGGAGACCTCTTTGTGGGAAAAGTGCATCTTTCACACCAAACTGGTGTGTTGCTGGATTGCACAGTATCGTCAGATGTGCAGGATGTATGAATGCATGCATTCATTTACTTGCAGGCTCTAGCAACAGTTAGTTACAGTGTCCTGTATGTTGTGCCTTATTGTGGATCTGGTACATTCTAGTAGCTCTTGTCCAGAAAAGCTAAGGAGGGACCACAGTTCCCCCGAGGGCACATATGCTTTTAAATAGGAAGAAAGAATGAGGAATATACTCTTGCACATAGAGAGGAGGATGGTACTGAAGAGAAAAGACGAAGGCTTGTGTGTGTGTGTGTGTGTGTGTGTGTTTCCCCCAGGCGGGGGACAGATGGACTCGTCAGTTATCTCTCTGACCCTAGCGTAACAAAACTCCCTTGGAAATAACCATACCCCCGCATGAGTCTCACACGCACACACACACATGCACACACACACACCTTATGCATGCAACTTAAACCTGAATCATGCTGCATACGTGGACAAACACAAGGAATTATCTTGAATGAACAGGCTTTTTGCCACTGTTTTGTACCATCACACCAAAACATTACAAACTGTACAATGTATAGAAAATAAACTAAAAATATTCTATGTGTGTGTGTGTGTGTGTGTATATATGTGTGTGTGTGTGTGTGTGTGTGTGTGTGTATATATATATATATATATATATACTTTTTGCTCATATTCATTGAACCAGTAAATGGGAGTGCAATTTTTTAAAAGCTGCCTGATGACGATGTACAAATCTAATTTGTATGATATATTGGATGATATGAATTGTCATCATTTCTGTCCATTTTTTAAGTTTTGCACCTATTGTGGCTCATTCTGCTACTCTCTGTTCCAAATTAAAATGCTACACTTGTAATTCTTTTCTTTTCATTTGACTCCAATTAATCATCTTTAATGATGTATTCTTAAAAAGTGCGCACCTAAAACCATACATCTAATGACTTTATTTTATTTTAATAGAGTGACAGCCCTAATCCAGGTGCATTAGTTGCTTACTTGAATTTTTTTCAAAAATAATTAATTAAGATGCTTTCAGTAATTTCAATCAGAATTAAAAACAGGTTTGTAGGATCAAGTCTGAATGGATTTATGATTTGAAATAATTGCATTATTGCATGACTACTAAGTTGTCGAACAACTGCAGCGGGTGATTACCACAGCTCAGAAGGTCATTGGTAACCATCTAAAGAGCATCAGTAAAACCGGTGAAGTGAGGTGCCTGTGCAGACCCCAAAGGATACTAAAAGACAGTACCAACCCCGGCCAAAGCCTGTTCACCCTGCTGCCATCCGGCAAGAGATCCAGAAGGATCTACCACCAGACTGAAGAGCAACTTCTTCCCCCAGACTGTGAGACTCCTAAATTTATCCTCAGCACCATGTACGTTTTTTTAATAAAAAAATTACGTTCAAATAAGCTGATATGTTTGCTGCTGTTTTCAGAGAATTAAGTTGGACCAGATTTGGCCTTTCATCCACCACCTTCCGCTCCTGTCTTGATCTGTCCTCCCTTTCCACGCCACAGCCCGCTTCCTGTATCCATCGGAAATAGCTCTTGTTTCAAGGTTATACCAGTCAGGGAGTGTGTGTGTGTGTGTGTGTGTGTGTGTGTGTGTGTGTGTGTGTGTGTGTGTGTTTGCACTTGGTCAATAACACCTTCAGTTTGTTACACAAATCAGCAGTATTCTCATCAGTGCATGTGCAAATACAATACATGTACAGATAGAATACTGTACATACAGTACGTACACTGTGTACACACACACACTTCTGCTTGAGACACATTAAACTTCTCCCACTGATAGTTAGAATTAGCTCTGTGTGTTTTACCCTCTTCACTGCAATTCTGTTGAAATCTTTAATTTCATGTATCATTGAGCAACCTGTCTATATGAGCCAGCCTGGCTGTGATGGCTGTGTCTGTGTGTGGACTAGTTTTCACCTCACTGATGTTATGGCTTTCTGGAATAAAAGTAGTGGGACATTATGTCACGGTGAAATAACTTCAAGCCTCTTGGTAATGGTGAGATATAAGACAAATGACCACTCGATCACCACCGTGGCTGGTTTCCTATTTTTAAAAGCATAGGCAGTACCTGAGGGTGAGGAAAAGGCAGCGAGTGTATGTGCTTTTCAGTGTGTGTGTGTGTGTGTGTGTGTGTGTGTGTATTAAGTTTGCATACCTACTTAAAGCATGCTCAATCAAACATACATGCCGCCTCTCTCACACTCAGAGGCGCATACACAGAGCAAAAGACCAGAGGATGATAGGAAGGTGTAATGATGTGTGACAAGAGTATGCTGGAATCGAGATTTGCCTGGGTGGAGAAGCAGTGTGTATGTGTGTGTGTGTGTGTGTCTGGGTGTGTGTGCATGTATGGTCTCTGATACAGAGTGGTGCCATACCATTCTCTTCTACTACGGCAAGCTGCTGACAATATTCCTGAAGAATGAGCAGAAGAAAGTGTAGAGCAGTTCCTCAAAAAGAAGCGGTGGATGAAAAATATAAAGCAGTATTAAAGTTGTCCTGTGAAGTGAAGAGGCAAAAGGCTTAGAAAGAGACGCACAACATGTGGATGCTAGGTTCATGGAGTATAGAGAGAAAGAGTTACAGAGAGGGAGGACAGGAACGTTCTTCAATTTATATCCACTGTTGTAGATATAGTCATCAGCTTTTGCTCCAAAATATTAATTTGATTTGCGTCAAATAAATGCAGTACACACTGCACTTTTGTCTGTCTGTCTGTGCAGTAAATTCTGCCGTATATATTATCACTGACTGACTAACTGAAAACTAGGAAATGAAAATCTACCAGTTTCACTTTATCAAAAAAATACAGTGAGATCAGTGAATTTTGTCTCGCATGATGTGTTAAGTGATTTACGCACGACGGCGATATATATTTTGATCTACTGGAGACTGCTCTACAAGACATATTTCACAGAAACATAATTTAATATTTCCACAGAAGGCAGTTTCATGTTTGTCTGTTTTGGGGGGAAAAAAATCTATTTTTCTTCTGAATATGTATTTTAGTCACAGTAACCAGATTTAAGAGCATGACTAATTATCTAATTTCGAAGTGGAAATGATTATGCATTTCAGTTTTTCATGTTCATTTCAAATTAATTACATATTTGAATGGGACAGTGGGAGAATGACTCTTGCTATGTGAGTATTTTAATATTTTTTTTTTAAATGTTTTCCACTCAGCCACTCATATTAACAGCACTTGGTTTAGCATTCATTTTCTCCTTTATAAATGTTATGCATATGTCATACTTACAAAGAAATTGATGTTGTTTAAGTGCCTTTTATTTCTTGTTCTTAAAGTTACTTAGAACTCAATACTAGAATGATTTCTGTGTTATACTGTGTAAATATACATGTGAGAATCTATGTACAGTGCCTTGGCTATCAACTGAGAATAATCAGTGCTCGATATACTGAGGTAATGACCACAGTATTGTTTTGGGGAATGGATGAATTTTAATTATCTGAGGAAGAGTGTACATTCTAAAAATATCCACAAATGACATGTAATAGTTTCTAGGATGATTATATAATTTATTTTAAGTGTTTTTAAACAAATAAAAATGTAAAATTAAGTGATATAGTATTCCATTCTTGGAGAAGACCTTTCGACAATCCTTTGAGAAGATATATTTCCAACATTTTGTTAGTGATTTGGGATTGTGCTGGAGTATACAGTACACTAACAACCTCAGTATACTGTATGTAAGCTGCTGTGTTTCAGCCTGGTGGAAAGAAAATTATAAATAATAGGGGTGTAATGGTTCTGAAACCAAAAACCTTCCTTACTCAGCCTCTCTAATCTTGATTTCAGAAATTCGAGTTTTATTCAAACACTTTGGCAGTGCACCTGTTGTTGTCTATCAGCGGCAGCATGCTAGTCGGATTAGCCCGCTTAGCCAGGTTAATTGAGCTCATTTGGTGTCACTGGCTCCGAATGGTAAACACAAATGAGAGACCAGAGCTGGAGGCCCCTCACCTGACATTTAGATCCACTGTACCAAAGCATTACGATTTCCTGGGTAGTCCCTGGGCAGAAATTAGTGTCAAACTGTATGCCGACATTGTTCAACTGATGCTGGGTATGTCTGTGGAAATACTTCAAACATGTCATTTACAACAGTCCGTTGTGCCTGCCCTGTATAAACGAGCGCAAGCTGCAGTTGTTTAGGTCAGAGTCTTACGATGTAGCATTACTTTTATTTATTATAATTTTATTTTTATTAATTATCTCATTGACAGTATTCCAGTATTTGAGTGCATTAACAGTAAGAATTATGGCCAATGAGCCACTGTTGAATGTTTACATTTTTCAAAAGAAATGACAAAAATGTTTTTTTATTTTTTTCCTGCTGTACTTAAAACGCACCAAATTGTGACCCCAGAACCGAGGTACATACCAACTCATTGACAATAAAAAATTGCTTGGAACTCTCTTGTTCTTCAGACTCATTTGAAGAGCAGTTTTACTTATCTCTTTTTGCCCTCTATTTGCACTTCATGCCCCCTGGATGGCATTGTGTGTGTGTGTGTGTGTGTGTGTGTGTGTGTGTGTGTGTGAGTCAGAGTGTCAGTGTGGAAGCGGGCGGAGGGGGAAGTATGTGTGATGGTGCCAATCTGCTGCCAAGGGTGGGTGATGGCTGAGGCGTTCCAGTGTAACAGTGTGTCAGTGAGGGGGAGACGGCTGCAGATTAGATTTAGCTTTGGGAAAATTGAATAGCTGTCAGGTTTGGTTCAGCACGGCTAGCGATGAGGTGAGGGAAGGGGGTGGGTAGGGGTGTGTGCTGATGACTGGTCCTCTTTCCCTAACCTCCCCTAACCCTCCCATTTCTTCTCCTGCTACCTCGCTCCCTCCCTCTCTTGTTCTCATTGACCAAAGCATGATTGTGCTAAATTTGATTCCTCCGCTGTTTATAGAGGGAGAGGGAAGAGAAAGAAGAAGTGTGTGTGTGTGTGTGTGTGTGTGTGTGTGTGTGTGAGTAAGAGAGTAAGAGAGAAGGGCGGGGAAAGATGGAGGAATGTCGTATCACAGAGTTAATTACAGCGTTAGCAGGCCGGAGTGCGGCCTGTGCCGCTATCCTTTTATGTCCTGTAGCAGGCCAGGCTTTAGCCAACACAGCCACTCACTGTAATTAGTGCTTTGTTGGTGAGAAAAGCATGAGAAAAGCCACTGTGAATCAAACACCCTGCCTTTACTGTTGAGAGCTCAGGAGCAGGGAGCAAGGCCCTTTGCCACCGGATTAAAGAACTTAAATTCTTAAAGAGCACAAATGCTGACACTGTGTTTGTGGGCTTAGAAAATCAAGTGTCTTGTGATGGCTTGTTGTTCAGTTTACCTCTTTGATTTATCCCCAGTCTCTCTGACTAAGTTCATATGCCTGCGTGAAAAGTGGTTTGATTTAGTAGTTAATTTGGGTTTGTAAGGAAGTTGATTTTTCTTCCCACAGTTCCCGAAGTTTCTGCGGAGGATAGATACATGCACACACACGCACACACACACACACACACACACACACACAGTGTTTGCATACAGTGTAACACCTTGTGCTCTGTGCTGTTCGGATGATAAATGTGAACACTGAAGATAAATATCCACTGTCATCTGTCATCGGGCTGTTGAGGTCTGGCTCTGCCTCTGTTGGCCTGCTGATAAAAAGCATCTCACCGTGGCTACACCGGACATTAATGGACATACACACACACACACACACACACACACACACACACACACACACACACACACACACACACACACACACACACACATACACAGATTTCTGTAATTATGACAGATTGTTCACCTGATGTGCTCCAGACTCGATTGCATGCTGAGAGTAAACATTACCCAACTTGCTAAAGGGGCGGGACTAGTACTATTAAGCACATTAACGTGTGCGGCATTGTGTGAAGGACTATCTGTGACTTGCTGCCGTCCGCATCAATCATCCTGCTGGTTGTTTGGGTCCACCCGGTGTGCTGTAGGTAAAGATGGCCTGTATAAAGAATTACACTGAATAGAAGAAAGGACATCAGACCCATTACAGCTTCTCCATCAATCACAAATACCTCCTTAAATGTCCTAAACCTCTGCACACTCAGATAATTTTGCTTTTTGTGTTATGCCCAGAATTGAAGATAAGCTGGCACCCCAGCTCTTTCTGCTGTCTCACCTCACTTTCTCCTCTTTACTACCTTTAACCTCTCTGTCAACTCATCCCCCTGTCAACATTTTCACCCATGTGTTTTTGTGCCGTTCTGCCCAATAATTTTTCTGTCTCCCCTTCCCTCTCGCACTTTCTCTCTAAGTCCTCTCCCTCCATCCCTCTGCTTTAATAATGGATAGGATGCAGCTATGGCACTAAAGAATACATGGGAGGGGATCTTGGGACATGCTGGTGTTTTGGAGCGTGTTTGTGCCCACATCGTCGAAAAATAGTTCCGCTGGTCTAGCACAATGGCGTGCACTCCCTGCACTCACGGGCGGCCTTGATATGTATCCCAAGTCACCCCCTCTGCCTTTACAGAAAGACTGCCAACACACACACACACACACTTAAGTTTGGCTGTACTTTATGGAGCCCTGCACTGCGCCCCATTTGCACAACACTTCTCCTAGACTGTGAGAGTGCTGCCAAATCCAGCTCAGTGGGACAACAGTGGCCCCTCCTCCTGATGACCTTCACCTGCACTTGCTATCATCTCACACAAACACACACTTGCTAACACAGGGTGGAGCAGTACAGTTATGCATAAACAGCAATGTGGGAACACATGTCAGCACACACACATGCACTTTAGTTATCCTTTGCCTGCTACTCAATGAACTACCGCTCCCTCAATACACATTATGAAAGCCGTTATCACTCTATCAGTGCGAATTTGTTTTAGTATCCTTTTGTGTCTCCTTTACAAGTCATGTAATGCATTTGTTGGCTTGCGGCCTGCGCTGGCTAATGTGCAGATGACACTGTGGTAATGCTGAGCACTGAGTAAGTGACAAACGATTACTTAGACACAGAGGATCAGTATGGATCAGTGTTGAGCCACATTGATTACATGGCATGTGCAGTAACAATGACAGATACTGTGTGGAAAGTCCACATTTAGTCCACAGAGAGGAATTGTTGCTTTTTCAATCAGATTTAACCTATTTTTCAACTGCATCAAAAATCAATTTCATGTTTTAATCCCCAGTTATGTAGCCTGTGACTTATCCAGTGGTCAAACATGGCACTGGTTTGTCTTAATCATTTAATGGCCAAAGTTTAATTTATTCCTGGCCATGCTTTAGGTGTGTGTTGATAAAGTCTTGGTTTTTCCAAGCATACACAACCTCTTCAAAAACCCTTCACTGGTCTTCAAAACCATTTGGGAGAGCACTGTTTGAGTTGTGATATCTTGTTGAGTTGTACTTTACTAGATCTGACTGAGTCATCTAAAGCACTCAGTTGAAGAAGATCTTTTCAGGTGGCTTCCTTCAAGGAAATTGGCATGTGGCCTGGGTATGGTGGACTTTAAATAGGTAAAATCATATTTTTTTCAGTTTGAGAGGGCTTACTGAACAGAATGCTGGATACAAATACCCCCCAAAAGTTTGATGACTAATACATTTTTATTTTTTTTTAGTCAATAATCAGGTCAATCCAGGGTGTTACTGCTGATAGTGGTAATAACAGATTTATTAAAATCAACTTTAAGCAGAATAGCAGTTATGGACATTCAATTTAATAACTGAGGGTGGTGCAGATTCTGCTGCTCATTATTATACACTGATTATAGTGTAAAGAATACTGGTTTGTAGAATATCACAAAAATACCTTAAGCTGTTAAGCTGCACCACACAGACAAGCAAGTCTGATGAAATGCTACAAAGGTGACACTGCATATTATATGACTTTTTGACATATTTTTGTCATTTTGAATGACTGCTAATGGATTCTGGAGCCTGTCAAGTTAGTTTGGAAAATATGATCAACTATGGCAGCCAAAAATTTTAAATGACCAGCTGTTAAATGTAATAAATAAATGAGTGGCCTGTTTAATATTCACTGGAAATGCAGCAGCTCCATAGAAAATAGTTTGTCCAACAGAGAGCACTGATTGACTGAAGGTGATTTTTCAACTGTAAAATATCCCGCTTAGTATGTGTCTTGGCCTCAGTTCTTTAGAGGGGCTATAGCCTATGTAGTTTTTTTTAATGAATTCACTTATCAAGTAATCACTTTTTTATTGCCTATTTGTTAAGTAGTTAGCGGCAGTAAAATTGCTGTTGGCATGTGGTGTGGGTACGGTGGACTTTTCGAAGGTAAAATCATATTTTTTTTTTTTAGTTTGAGAGGGCTTACTGAACAAGATGTTTGTGGCTGTAATCTGACAAAAAAATTAACCACACCTACACCGCATACTTTTTTTGGTCCTCTTGCCTGCTGATTCTGAACAGTATACACAGCAACAACAACGCAGCTAACAAAATGGAGTCTGTCACCACCAAAAAAAACGGCTGGCTCCCAGTACAACACAGACTCCAACACAAACTCCATGTAAGGTTAAAAATCCACCAAAAAATTTTATGTGTTGAAGCTTGTCACGCCAAACGCGAATCAGATCGATGTTGGGTGAAAACACGGTCAACATCGGAAAAGCATTAGAGTCACGGAGAGGCCTCCACTCCACAGACCCAGAGTCTTATAGGACAGATAAACTAACATTACTGCAAAACATGTGAAATGTATCGTGATTTTGTGTTTTAGTTGGCTCAAGTTAGATAATGTTAGCTTGCCGGCTAACATTAACAATGCTAACGTTATCCATTGCAACATACTATAGTTGTATGACTTGCCACATTACTTCACCTGCTAACGCGAGTCATATTACTATCCTCTGTACCCGTATTATGTCAAAGTGTTGATTTCAGCCTGCAAGAAATGATGTAATGGTACAAACCAAATGTGGAAACGCTTGTTTATACTAGCCTATTGTGATGCAAGGCAGGGACAGACAGCTACATTAGCATGGGTCTGCCGTTGTTTGCTCCGAAACGTCTAACTCACTGTTTTTGTTATTATCCAAAACATTTTAGCTGAGTTGACATTGCTGAGCCTCTCCGATGAAAGATACACAAATGGTTATTGAAAAGCTGGAAGGCTATCTAATGCCAACATATCATTTCAGCTAAATGCAGTCAGTCTAGCGTTATCATGTATTGGTTCAACATCAAGTTGATAAAAATTTTCCTGTAACGTTGCCGTGGGAGTTTACCTGAGTTTCAAGCATTTTGTGCAATGCCGTCTCTTGTAATATAATGTGGCTGCAGTACCAGAGACTGCAGTTTCAGGACCCCCGCAATCCTGGAACCACAGTTTGACCATAGTTATTTTGCAACAGCGCCATCTAGTGGAGTGGCGGGGGCAATGCACATCAACACGAAGGAGTTTAACCCTGCCTGCTAGCACGTCGGCCGACAGGTTAACTGGTCGACATGCAATATAATCAATGACGTATGTTTAGTCACACACTCTGTGATGGTTGTGGTAAGGGTAATTGGCTTCGGGGGGCTGTAAAGAGTAACATAGCTAGCTAGCTAGCCAGCCAGCTATCTGGCAGTAACAAAGTAAAAATGGGTCCTAGGAATGCAGTTCCGGTCCTAGGATTCCGGTCCTGAAACTGCAGCCTCCGGTACTGCACATACACACTCCGCTCATAAGTGCGAGCACATGTACGAGCACACACTTGAGAAGGTAGTGTTTGCAATCTGAAACCTCACCGCTAGAGGCCACTGAAAAGTGCACATGGCACCTTTAAAAAAACAAATGTCAGGGATCCATATCAAGATTGTTTTAAATGATCATTGAAGGATTTTTAGAACTTTGATATCAGCATCGTCTTCACACATCCTGCATTGGTCGGCTTTACTATACTTGATATCATGTAAAAGTGATCAAAATCATATTGTAGTGATGCAGCGGTTTGTAGATGCTGTTTATGTTGATGCTGTTCCAGTTCATATTCCATTATTAACTGCATGCCATCTTTAATTTATATTTTATGTTGTACATTTATTTCAAATTATTCATTATCTTTATATGGTCAGTTCAACTTCATAGTGTCTACTGATAAATGTTTTGCGGTGCTCAAAAGTATTCTTCTCCACTGTAGGTGATACGTTTATTTCCCCCATTTCTTTGTGAGTCTTTAAAGCAAACTGCAGTCCAAGGAGTGTAACATCCCATAATAAATCTCTACTTGCAAGGATGAATATTACCTTTATACATCCACCACAATGTTTTGCTCTCTCCTTCCACTTTCACGCTGGCTGCTGCTAGAATCAATTTGGGACTGTGAGAATGTATGGAGTGGAATAGGGAAGCAGCAGGCCCCATTGTACATGCTGCTAAGCATGAAAAATGTTTTCCACGACTCTTCTGAAACCAACTGAATGCAGGCAACTAAAGATAGACTATGTACTATTAATCAGTTCCATGTGAACAAATTAGACCTGTGCTTGGTGCTATTATAATTTTTGGTGATGTGAATTACAGCTATATGAAAGAAAAAGAGTGGGGTGGAGATGGTAGAGATGCTACTTCCAGTAGTGTTTTAATTTTTGAAAGAGCTGCCTTTCCTTCATAAAGGAATTTCTTTAGGGTAGATATGTTCTCAGGCTGGCATAGATGAAGCCTCAGCCCTCTAGGAGCTTCTGTGTGTATGTGGGTGTGTGTGTGTGTAGGGGTACACCATGATGGCAAGGCATGTGAGGACATTGAAAGATGGCGGTCATTAGAGAGAGCAGGGATTTGGCACCCACTCTGAGGGGCAATGGTGCATACCCAACAGACGTAGTGCACCCTGGGACAAACTCCTGAGCATCGCTACCAGCTATGCCGTAAGGCCTTGCGTGTGTGCATGTGTGTGTGTGTTCATGTTAGTGTACAGCTGTTATTCTACTTTTCCTCTTAATAGCCCTCAGGCAGCCTTTAAACACTCTGTCACTGCAGAAGCACTTACACTCAGGAGCTGCGGGTGTTGAGGAGTGAAATGGGTGAGGTAAGTAAGTGGTTTCAATTATTCTGAAATAAAAAAGAGAAACATGTATGTATGGGGTTGAATGTCGGTTGTCTGCAGTAAGGTTTCATAAATAAGTGATGAAAACTGACTGTGGAAATTATTTAAATTTCAACTTTTATGGACTGCTGCTTCTTTGGTTACTTTTCAGAGTTCCAAGCTAGCTAGTTAATGCCAGCTGATTAACTATAGACTAGTGTGATGGAGGAAATGTACATTCACACGCAAACAGTTTAAAGGGGACCATAGCTCTGAGATAATGAACATGTTTCTACTCCAGCTGATGACTCCTTGCTAAGTTCCACATCTTAGTTGTAAATGATACCATTTACTTTTTCATTCAGTCAATCCTGATGTTAGTGCTTCTGATGACACATTTACACATTTACAGCTGCTGTCACGGCTGTCAACACACTGAAGAATAGGAAACCAGCATGTAATAGTGATGATAAAGAAAGGCTTGTAGGATCATTATTTAGCTGCTGTTATCTGTCTCGACTTAATCGAGCGTTAATCAATCAAAAGCGAAGAGATGCCAGATTTGGAACATTGTTATTAAGCCCAACACAAGGCAGAATTTCGTTATCTTTCATTGTAATCAATTGTCAATTTAACTATGATGTTTTAAAAACATTCAGTGTATTCATCTGGCAAACAAAATGCTCTGTGGAGTAGTTTGGGATTTTTACTGTATCTGCTGTATATGTTCAACAGGTGCTTTTTAATGCCTTCGAATGTGACTCAGCAGAGACCAGAACTAGTTCCTTTATATTTGCCCAGCGACAGACCACAATGAAACCTTTCACTGCTCACTTTTTACGGCACAGTCTTATTTCCTTTCAGGAGTTGCCCTCTTCTCTCACCACATGATTGAGTGGTCTGTCAAAGCTGTGCGTGCGTGCATGTGCTCTCACGATCCACCCCGTTCATTCACAGCGCATTGATCTGACTTTGAGACATCTCCGCGTTATGATCAATACTATATTCTCCCACACTGATAGATTGCATTATGTTGAATGGAGCAGCGACGAAGGTGTGGGCAGTCAGGCAAGAGGAGTTTATGATCCCCAAGTTTTATTTGTGTTTAAAGATGTCTTGTTTTTATGTCTGTGTGATTAGCATTTACACTGAGTGTTTAATTTACATTTTGTCTGTGTGTATGTGTGTGTGTTTTACAATCCGCGGGGAGTGTCTCTGTGCCACCAGATACGGGACTCAGACCAACATGCTTTTGAGGCAGGGAGGACAAGCGTGAAATTAATTGTTCCACTTCATCTCCGGCCGGCACTCTTCTTTTGAGGGAACAATTTGTTGGCTGGCATACAAGGGAGGGTATGAAAAGAGGAGGGCATAGCAACGATTTGGCGTTCCTGGGAGATCCTGTGATCCAGCAGTGATTTCCTGCTGTGGGTTTGGGCTAATGCTCCTGCCCCATGCCAGAGTAACAGACCTGGAGTGTTTCACGGGAGAGACAAATTCAACATCAGTCAAGTTGCAATTGTTTCAGACAGTCTGTCTCCCTTCGCTTAGTTTTTCCCTCATTTCTGCCCGCAGTCGCACACTCAGAGACATATGCAGTAGTGGCTCAGTGATGCTGTGGCAGAAAGCAGAATTTAACTTTAACCTACATGATGCCTCTTGGACCTAGCTATTCTCTTTTTCTCTCTTTACCTCCTTTCTCCTTGTACCCGCTCCCCTCCTCCTCCCCGAGCAATGTTGGCTGTAATTACAAACATGGTTTTGGGGGAGTCAGTGGGCCTTTATATGAAATGATGACAATGCAAGACGTTTGTTCTCCTGAACATGTTCTAGAGGAATACATGTTCTTGCTCTGCAGGCACAAAGCTGTAACTTGGATGAATGAACACATACAAGCAGTGGTTGTAGATGTATTCAGACCCTTTCTTAAGTAAGTGAAGCAATACAACAATCCACAAATACTCCATGACAAGTAAAATTCTTAAATAACCCTACTGTACATAGAGAATTCATTATGTAGACTGAATATATTATTATGGATTATAATATGATTGGATACTAATTAATACTAATGCATGAATGAGTAAACAGTATTTAAAATTTCTATCTTGTCTGTGTGGCTAATTATAACCCACTCATTTTTCTTATGTTTTGCATGTAAATTCAAATTAACTACAGCAGTCAGATAAATGTAGTGGTGTAGTAAGTATATTTCTCTCTGAAATGTAGTGTTATAAGCATGGCATAATATAAAAAGAAAATACTCAAGTAAAGTAAATTGTACTTAATGTACTTAACAATATGTACCACCACAAAATATGAATAACAGATGCTAATCCTTGATATTGATATTTATCAGTTGATGTTGAATTGAGTAGTCTCTTATGGATGAATGAAAGAAAAAAATATATATTTCAGTTCCTTTCTTCCCCTTTTCTCCCTTTTTTCATAATTTTTTGTGTTGTTGTTGTTGATCATCAGTATAGTGAAATAACATGCAAATTGTATCACTAGAAAGTTTGTCATGCACACTAGAAACTTCCATGTCTGTACCACATGCTTGCTCATTTCAGTGGCTCATTACATCAGAGAGTCTGTCAAGTGGACTTATTGGTCTCTGTTTCCCTGTGTTGTCTCCCCTCTACTACTCCAGCACACACACAATTTCAGCGGCTTTTCTGAGCCTTGTCTCTTTTGTTCATCAAGCCCGACGCATCTACTTGTAGTCAGACAAGCAGGCGGATGCAAACAGGGCTGCTTTTTGTGAATGAAAACCAAACAACACAGCTTGAATGAGACTATAGCACACAGAATTGCAGTTCAGGGTAGTATGCTCGGCTCCTTGGCACATGCTTCTTCCTCTCCTTTTCTACTGGGCATGTTCAGTTTCGTTGAGTATGCTAGAGAGACAGGTGCCATCTGAGCAACCAACTAACAAAATCAATAACACTGTTTAAAGTTGGGCTTTTAGTCATTAACATGTAGGTCACCTGATTCACAACTTTAAATAGTTAATTATGAATCGTGATTTGCCCCTTTTGACATTTTAACAATGTAATTCACATGTGTATGTGCTGAAAGAAAATCAGCAATTAATAAGTGAAGAATGTGAAGAGTAAAATTTGTATGTGTGTCTGTGCATACATTTTTTGTGACAGTTGATGTGTGTTTGTGAGCGTGTGTGTGTGTGTGTGTGTGAGAGAGAGAGATTCAAACAGCTGTGAGAGTGGGCCAAGGTAAAGTGGGCTCTGGCGACGCGTAAAATGAGCTGGGATTTGGGGGATTGGGGTTCAGTCTTAGTGTGAAATGGATTTTTTCCCCTTCATTAATCACTTTATTATCAAACCCCAAGGAAACGACATACATTGATATAAACACATACAGCATAATGTCTTTAACAACTATACCCTCCAGCACTACATTTTGAGGAAAGAACAACAAATGTGCTTGTATGCATGTACCTTCCCTGCCAATTACAGAAAAATGATTAGTAAGAGATTTGCGCTCTTCTACATTTCTTTTTTTTGATCTACTGTATGCTTATTGTATAATTTATTGAGTTTTGTCTACATGTGGGTGCGTGTGTACATGCAGGCTTGCACATGTCTCTGTTTCTGTATACTAAAGTGCAGCCTGGATATTGGGATTCTAGCCTCTGATTGTTGTCCCACAGTCACAATGTGTAGGAGAGAGATTAGCAGCATCAGCTCATTCATGTGATGCGGCACAGCAGAAGGGTGGGGGTGGTGGGGTGGATATTGAGTTACCACAGACCATACAATATGTCTCACCACTGCCTGTCTCTGGCTTCAGCACAGTTTAAAGTACTTTTTTTCAGCAAACACATGAGATAGCCTTATCAGCCTATATATCAGCATAATATCTTGCTAGGGGAGTTGTAAAAAGACCGAAAGCCCACCTTTGCACGCTGCTTTTGTCGCCTGTGAATCAAGCTCCTCTCACATGAACGCCATAAAAACGCATGCCCATGCCTCCTTGACGAGCATTTGCAAATAAGTGCAATCTCTCTCATTAGTAGGCTTTAGGCGTATTGGCTTGGCCTATCTGTGTTTTGTGATTTGTGAGAGTTAAAGATAAATGCAGAATATTGAATAGATGGGGTGCAGGTTAGCTAATTTTTGTCTGTTTAAAATAAGTGAAATAGTTAATTGAAGATATAGAAGTAGACAGAAAACAAGAAAGAATGTTCTAAAAGTTAATAGTAGGGTTGGGCCGAAAGATGATGTCCATCGTCCATCGCCAATGGCTGATAGACATCACATTGTTGGCTTTGTGATTTAACCCCCTGCCGCCATTGCTTTTCACCCACCTCAGTAAATCACAGGGTGAGGCTTTATTTTGCCAATTGTATTTGTATTGGCCCTAGCTGAGGCTAATTATCTGGCCAGACATTTTCTGATTAGGTGATCATGAAAGACCTGTTCCTCTTATCTCAATCGCGCGAGACTGTTGGACTGCTGCCGCCATGTGGCTTCATGTGATCCCCTCGGTGTCTTGGGTCAAGCAGTGTTCTGAGTGGCATTATGGCCACATTCCATCTGCCCCAGGATGTTAAATAAAATAGTAGGCTTTTTAAAGGACCCCCCACTGCCATAACCCAACCCCCAGCGCCACACCCCGTCGGATGCCAATTTGATAGAAATTGCCCAACATTAGTTTATAGGAAATACTGTCATAGCTAGGTACGTCAGAATTTTTTTGCTAGCCAACTGAAAAATAATAATAATAAAAAAACATTTAACAAAGGTGATTTTTAACGTTTGGGCTAAAAACAGTCATGTTTGCGATACCACATGGACTCTAATGTAAAGTATGTAAAAGATTTATACAATGGAAATGGATTAAACTTTGTTTGTCATGCTCACAGTGTGAAAAGATCATGTGGAAAAAAATTCAACAGAGTTTTTTAAATGTCATTTTTCTGTCCATTCACCTTCATTATATTGGGGTGGCAGCATCTAATCTCACAGATGGATATTTTAAAACCTAGGCAAATTTAAGCCAACACTTTCTGCAAGTGGTAGGTAAGAAAATGTTTGTCATTTGCATGAATCGACCCTTAAAGTGAACAACCAATGACCCGATATCTCAGCAGTTACTTTTGCAAGTGAAATGATTTCAAATGATGGACTGAACAAGAGCAATATTTTGGGAAGAAAATGGAACAACATCTTTGATGGCTGCAAAAAGTTTGAAGCGTAGCCCATATCACAGGTTAGCAGAAATCTCCTTGGTGAAATCAGGCCAGGTGCACAAACTTGAGCAATCTCCAGCAAACATAACAGAGGCAGATACTTATTAATACAGGAGCCTGAATCTGATTCCTCTGGTTGTCTTCTCATTTACTGCTGTTAAAGTTGCCACTGAAGCCCGCTTCCCTCTCCCCTCTACTGGTAAATTGTGGTCCTGGGCATGTCAGTTGGCTTTGCTGTGATGATGATGTGATGTGAAGAGGATAGCTTCAGGCTAATTAGGCCTGGTCCTGCTCTGGTCAGCCAGACTGAACAGACAGCCTGCGGTCAGCTGGACCCTCTTAGCGTCTCACTGACCACACAAACGTGATCACAAACACATTAGCACTTTCCTTATGCCTTGGTGAAGTGTGTTTCTGTCAGTTTCTGCTCCAGTTCCAGGACACGGATTTAGTGTAGCTGTAGACAAAAATATACTGGTTTCAATAGAAAGAGAGCGAGAGAGAGAGTGAGAACAATTCTTAGCTATGACTGCGTCCGTGAAGTCAGCCCATTCATTTTTATAATTAGCAAAGGAAGTGGGTGCAGTAGAGGAGAGAGATGAAAGGGGAAAGCAGGGGATACACAAACTAGAGTGAAGAAGAAGCTATAGGGAGCCAGTTAAGGGAGAAAGCATAAAGAGAAACCAGTCAAGCCAGTTCAGGTTTGAGCTGCCGCTGACCTGTCAGCTTTAACAGCCCACCACCGCCAACCGGGAACCAGGATTGGCTTAAAACCTAGATTTTCAGTCTCTCTCACATATTGCACTTGTCAGTCAGCCAGTGGGATTATCGCTCTGATTTTCATACGGTTACGGTCGCTGTGATTTGGCTTGTGAGTCATCAGCCAGTCACTTTGATTGGCCACAGAAGATGTTACTTGAGGCTGCAATTAATTAGCAGTGCTGTTGGGTGGGGGGAAAGGTTTGTTTGAGAACATGTAAAACTTGTCGTGGTTGTGGTAGTTATTTAGGCAGCACAGCTCTGAATCGAAAAGGACATTGATGTGTTCAAGTGTGCCTTCCCACTGTTCCTTTCTTTCGTTCCTTGTGTCTGATCCAATCTTTACCATATGCGAAACAGAAACAATTTTGAATGGCGGCACCTTGGCTTTTGAAGGGAATGTTGATACTTCACTGTTCTGCCGTGACATGCAAATGAATTTGGCAGTGAAGGCACCACTTCGGCAGCATTTCAAAGACGCACAGACTGTTCAGTGTTATGGCTATGAGCGGAGTGTTGACTCTATGATATGGAGATAAAGATGAAACAGTGAGTGTGTCCCTGTGTGAACCTGATTTTATTCAACCCTCCTTGGCTTCTTGCTGTCAGTTGCCCTTTGCTGTTCCTGCTGCTTGTTGTCTTTCAATCTCTCTTTCCTGGCTCCTTACTGGTGTAAGAAGTTTTTCAAGATGCTGTTACATTGTACATTGGACAATCGTCTTCTCAAAAGTACCTTAATGTATCAGACCCTCTTTCCACTAATAATTCTTTTCCAAGCACCTCTCTCTTACATGATCATCCTGGTATCACTGGAATGTTGTACCTTCAGGCTCTGGCACTTGCACTCCTTATAATTGCTTGCTTGTAATGATGAATGTTTTAATCAAGTGATTTGAAGTTTATCTATTACCTTGTCCAGTGCAAGTAATGCTCATGTCGTAAAATATTAAACTGAATGTAAATTTGCTTCCCTCTACACACCGCCTTCTGACCTCTCACTTCAGTATTATCTTTCCATGCTCCTTCTGTTCATCCATCATGCTATTCCTCTACTTTCTACCTTTTCACACTTAGTACCACTCCGCCTTCCCTTTCTTCCTCATCCTACCTGTCTTTTTGCATCTCTTGAATCTCTTTGGACCCACACAGCATTTGCTCCCCCTGTCACAGTCTTTCGTCTCTCTTTTTGTTTCCCTTTATCTCTCTTTTTCCCTTTCTCATCTGTTTGTCTGTCTGGCTGTGTCTTTCTCTTGGGACGGAGGAAATGCGAGGAAGCCTGTATCATCTTACACACGCAAGTGGAGAAAGCAATGTGCCCATTATTCTAACAAGATAATGATCAATGATCAAATTCAGTGTCCCCTCTCAGTGTACCTTTTTGTGCTTGACTGTTTCCATTAAGGGCTTTTTTTTTTGCAGTGGCATTGCACAATGAACTGACTTATCTTAGGCATCATTCACTCAAGTGACCAGTATGTTTTGCTCAGCCGCTCTGCTTTCACTTTTGCCACCTTTAGCTATAACTAATAATTCACTCTTATCAAAGGTTTTGGTTTGAAGCAGAAAAATATTCCTCTCTGTTCGGCAGTGTCCTGCAGTTTTTTAAATGATTGCCTAAATCCAAAAGCTGCTGCCTTAGTTTCTGTTGCTGTTCCCGTTCCCCCTCCTACTGTGATCTCTCTCCCCTCGCCCTGCTCCTCGTGTGTGTTGACGCACAGGAGCAGCTAAGAGCATGCGTCTAAGCAGGTTGGCATAACATTAGAGAGGGCATGCCATTTGATATGGCGGTAATCTTCTGTTAAATCCCCCAAGAGTGAAACACAGCCGCCTGCAGCTTTGCACAGATCTCAAAAATGGTTTTCTTTTCTTCTTCTTTTTTTTCTCTGTACGAGTATACCCCCTTGCTTAGATCAGCTCTGAATATATGTGTGTGGCATGTATGGGTGTGGAATTAGCGAGACTTAATGTCACTGTCCCCGGTAAAGGCGTTGGTTAAGCTAAACACCCTAGTATTGGTTTATAGCACAGTAATGTGATTTAGTGTTGTGCGGATACTGAGGGCCTGGGTGTGTCATTGATACTTTAATGTGTGGCTGGTAAAACTTGATGGTGGTTAATAATTCTCTTGGCTGAGCTGATTGGTTTCGTTTATATGTAGATTAGTTTGGGGAAGCAACGCCTACTAAGCTATATTGCGCATTTGGACAGCTGATAATGCATGCTTAGTACTTTGCAGCATTTCTACTGGTCCTTGGTTGTAAATTGTAATTATGTTTCTCTATGTTGTAATTTTACCACTGCTACTACTGGCTACTTTGTGGCTATGTCTGTTCATACTGGAAGAGGAAATCTGTAGTTTTCACTCAGGTTTCTCCCATTTTTTTCTGTTAAACTCTTTTTTTGTGAAGCTGTTCTTATCAAAGATCTACTGTTAGGATAGATGGTGTCATATGCTGTCAACGTGTGATTTTAGTTTATATAAATACACTTGAATTGCTTTTACTTGGTGTAGTGTAGAATCTGCTTTTTATAACTTATCAACCTCAAAAATTGCCAGATAATAAGGTATGTTTTTAATACCCATGACTGCAAGCAGTTTGAATGTGAGAGTATCTTATTTCCTCCCTCACTTTGCTTTGACTGAGAATATGGTTATTTGCCAGATGTGAGCCAAATAATGGGTACCATTACTGCAGATAGGAAACTGAACGTTAGCATGAGCTTACACTGGGACATGCATGCTTTCAACTATCATATCCACTGTAGAGCAAAGTAAACATGCCTTTTTTCAGTCATCACTTTAAGTAAGTAATTGAAATATTGAAATGCAGTAATTGTCACCTGATAACATGAATGTGTGGGTTTTCTTTCAGAAATATAAGGAGTTTGAGAGGGCAGTGCGAGTGGAGGAGATTGATGGACTACAGCTCGTAAAGAGGCTGGCAGAGGACATGGAGGAGATGTTTCACAAGAAAGCCCAGGCAATGAAGGTACTTGTTTCTATATATCTTTTAAATGTGGTATTGTTCTATTTATAACCATCTACATTTCACATGTACTGTAGAATATAACAAATAATAGTAACTATGTAAAAAAAAAAAAAAAAAAATAGAAATGATTTTCAGTTGATCTTTTGCCAGAAAGGCTAAAAAGTAAAGTTAGACTGAGCTCAGCGAAATCACTTGATAAAGTATTTCTTTCTGACCACTATGCTGCTCACCCTGTTGGATATCTGAAGGAGTGTTGTAGTGTCACATTGCCACAGTGAAACCAGACACATCTTGCGTTTGCTATGTGCATGTGTGAGAGAGATATGTGAGAGAACAGGTGCTGTGGGTGAGGCGACAGACAGAGAGGAGCTGTGATCCACCCATCTGTGTCTGTGTCACTTTATTGATCTGCTCAGACCAAACATCATTATCAGAGAGGCCACTTTAGGACAAAGCTGTAAACTTAAACTAAAATCATTTCATTTCAAGTTTTAAATGTTCTTATCCCTTGTTTTGTTCAATTCTGTGTGTATGTCTGGATATATGGGGTGTGTTTTGTCTTTAAAACACAGGTGGACTGAATAGACTGTAGCATTAGTATCCTGTGGTGGAGAAGTACTGTGCTTAAGTATAATGGTGCAATCTCATACAACGCAAATTTAATTTTCAAATTGCATGTCTTGCATGAATTTGACCTCAGGACTACTCGCACGCGTGTTACCAACATTACATACAATGCAACAATGTGAATAAACACAGCCCAGCATTATGGACCCAAAATAAACATTTAGTTGGGATTTAATTGCAATAAATGGATCAAAATGATGCTGAAATAACTACATCAACTTTTAAAATTCTTGTTTCCTGAGTCGAGTTTGGATCGATCAGGGTCATGCCATGCTAACTTGTATCACAGTCAAGAACAACAATAGCTGGAGTCAAGTAAACGACACATATTTTCTGAACTTACCAGGTAGTTCAACTTCCTCACTTACTTTTCTCCAAGCAGTCTCCCGTTTTGCCCGGTTTCTGTATAAATATGAAGTAGTAACACAGAGCTGTGGGTGAAAAGCGGAGGTCGGAAACTCAGTAGCTCACTGCTTTTAATACCAAAAATTATGATTAAAAGTTAATTTAATAAAATCTATTTCCTCTGAGTTCCCCCCACCAGTAAACGGCTCAGTATCAGATCATAATCTGGTGCGGGTGCGGGTGTTTATTTGTCCTAAATCTCCGGCGCTGCCCCCAACTCCCTCCTCCAGAGCTCTATCCCTCCGATTATTAATACTTGTGTACTTTGACTTAAAATTTTGAACACAGGACTTTCACTCATTTTGGTGTATTTTTATATATTGTATTATTTATTTCTTAAATAAAATATCTGAATGCTTCTTTCACCAGTGTTGTTGGTACAGGTGTACATGTACAGGGTGAACACACTTGTCCATATCTGTGTGTGAGCATGTCTGCATGCATGTGGATTTGTGTGTGCGTGTGTGTGTGTGTGTCTGTGTGTGTGGGTGGATGGGTGGGTGGGTGTGTGGGTTGTCAATGCTGTAACAGGTGCAGTTCAGGATGCGTCCACGGTGCACTGCCTCTCTGGCTGCAGCTCTAGCTCCAGGTGATAGATCCTATCAGGACAACATGGTGCTGTTAACAGAAATTGGATTTCTCTTTGAGAGTCTGGTCCAAGGATACAAGCTGAAAGGAAAGCGAGTGGGGGGGGTCACAGATAGTGACAAACCATTTCCATGCCTCAGCTTTGCTTGTGTCTGTGTTATTATTCTTATGTATGATACCTTTGCCCACTCGGACTGCATGACCATGCCTTTTTCACAGTGTTACATTAACTTTGAAAGCATCCGCATTTCCACCTGTCTACGTGCACAACAGCCTTCACTGAGCACATAGAGAAGATGAAGTATTTCATGCTAATATGAGTCATCTGGCATTTAGAAAAATATGACTCCTACTCTTACATAACGTTTGTTGGCATGAAAGCAAGGTTCTAATTGAATATTGTTCTGGTTATATTATTAACTCCTTCAATAGAAAATGGGGGATTTCTTATAATAATGAACATTGTGCTGGAACCGCTGCTTTCCGGACCAACTGTATTCAACTTATGTAACTAAATTTGAGAGACATGTCTTGTCTGTTGCAAGTGTCTAATAAACTAACTTACTGACAAGAGTACATTTTATTGAGCTGTGAGATTAGATGTATTGAATCTAGTAACACAGTTGTCTGTGTGTGCCATCTCCTTGAGAGTGCGTTAAATCCCTGGAGATATGAGGACTTGGTTAGCTAATGGCTTCTCTGAAGCCGTCTGCCCAGATGCAGGATGCCTGGTAATTGTGCATCTCAGGGGGTTTTGTATGGCAGTGTGTGGTAATATGTGTGTGGAGTAAACGACAATAAATTTTATAGGAAAGAAATTTGAAGAAGGTGGAGGAGCGACAAGAAAGGCCCAATGCTTACATGCATGGAGAATATAACCATTTCATTTTTAACACTGACCTTGTGATGCATTGTTAGTCGCGAACATACAATGGAAGTATCCAAGATTCCTCTTTCTCTTTTTTCCCCTTCTTTCTCCAATTTCTCTCTGCTTTTATTACCCAAACTCTCATCTGTCTGACCTAGCGTGCAGTCCCTCAGCTGTCCTTAAGCATCCCTGGCTCTTTTGTCAGTCTCTCCCCGCTCTACTCCGCCTCTTCCCATCTCTCTGCTTTTTGCTAAAGTATGTGTGGCGCATCAGTGATTCATTTTCCGTGCAGACGCTCTCCCCTGTCCGTCAATGTGGTTTTATCTAACCGTCTCCTCGTCGATTCCCCCTCTTTATCGCTCGCCACCACCTGCTGAGAGACAGCAGCTTCTGCTGCTGTAAAAGGCTGCACCTGTAAATATGTGTGCATGCCAGTTAATGTCATTCTTTTTAAGTGTGTTTAGGTGAGAGAAGGTTTGTGCTTTCACTCTTGTGCATTAAGAGAATGGCTTTGATTTGAATAGAGCAAGATGATATGGTAGAGAAACGTGTATAATCTGAATTCCTAGTATTTAAGCTTCAAGCATGCTTTGTGTGTGGTATTGTGTGTAACAGAGAGTGACAGACTGCATATATATGTGTGTGTAATTACACTTAGAATTGGTGTTTGATTGTGTTCATGTCTCGATCCTTTATCATCTCCACATTATTGTGGCAAGCACAGGAAATAAAACTTTGGGCAAGAGCAGTTGAGCCCTTTAGTTGCTTCAGACAATTTAATTGCAACTTCACTGTTATACATAAGATAATAAAAAAAGTGCCAATCAAACAATGTTTCAAAGTAAACAGCTTCCAAAGGACATGTGTGTGTGTGTGTGTGTGTGTGTGTGTCATTGTTTTTAGCTTTTGTGTGTGTACTGTAAATAGGCATGCATGTGTATTTATGTGTTTATTCCAGGGCTCAGCAAGCTGTCTTACTTCGCCATTGTTAGTTTTTGATTGCCATTACCTTCATCAGTTCCTGAGTTGGTGGGGTATTATCATTGTCTAGCAGACAGCAATATCCTCTCCTCTCCTCTCCTCTCCTCTCCTCCGCTCTCCTCTGTCTCTCTACCTCTATCTCTTTTGTAAAAAGCTTGTCTGCTGGCTGAAAATGGTGGCAAAAGCAGACGGTTAAAGAAACAGTGAACATGTTGTTATCAAAGTTGAAAGGCGTGGAGCTATTGTAATGCCCTCTTTGAAGTCGAGCATGGCTGTGTTTCATGTGACAAATGCACTTCAAAGGAGAGTGGATGCCTTGCTGCCAGGGCTGTTTCTCCTGTAATGGCATTCGGTCTCTGCATGCTCTGTACCTGCTGATATCATTTACCTGTGGCAGCTACGCCTCTATAGTCCTCAACATGATTACCTTTGTAGAGCAGGGGAAGTCTACATGGGGGTATGTTAGAAATAAAAGCCTGTAAATGAAATGTCTCAGCCAGCAAAACCTCCTATGAACTTTAATTTTCATTTGCTAACATGCACAAAGAATTTTAAACACAAATTTAGCATTTCAACAATATGGCACAACTCATCCTCTGCAGGAGATGATTTGAATTAAGATTTACAGAGGTTTATTACAGCTTGGGTTTTATTTTCTGAAAATGATAACATTGCAGTTTTGCAGTGCTAAAAAGAAGTCTGACAGAGCAAGAAATACCAGCAATCAGACAATCAAACGTCATGGTTAGTTGAACTTGTTTGGAACAAACAAAGAGAAATATGGAGAAAATGAAGATGCATGAAAAAACACAAAGGCTTCTTCCACATTCATCACAGTTAAAAAACTAACTTCGAGTTTCAAATTCAGCCTACTTGCCGTTTTTGTGCTCAGACACACACACACACACACACACACACAATTTTCTCGTGCCATCAGGGAATATTACTGACATTTTGGGTGCACTCACTTTGATTTCACTTCCAATGAAAGTGGTTTTAAAAAGTATTGCCCAAACTACAAATATAAGTTGTAATAAACCACAATTTACCTGTAAGGGTAGTGTCAGCGAGCCACACAATAGCCACGTTTCCATCCGAATGTAGTGCAAATTACAACCGAATTTCTAGAAAATCATAGGGTATCATAGGGTTTTCCAACTCATCTAAGCGTTTGTTTTGTTTGCTTTTATTTTTCTCAAATTTCTGACACTTTCACACAGGCTATTTTTTAATAACTAGAATGAAAGTGCACATACAAACTGATGGCTGGAAATACTAAATGTCATTAGTCATGAGTTTCCTTTTTCAACATTTTGTTCATGTTCTCTCCCCTAAAGAAACAGATAAAAAGGAAAGACAAATTATTATTCCTTGATTGCAGACATGTGTAAAAGCTGAAATTGCTATCCAGGATAGTTCTGTTAGGGATTATAATGGTGTGGCCTGACCCTGCAGTCTTGTCCTGCCCTTTCCTCCTGTCTGCCCTCCTCACTGACGTACCACACTGTCACACTGCGCTTACAACACTGCTCCCCTCATTTTCCTCATTTTATTAGCTGTCCTCAGTCTCAGATCATTGCCACGTCTGTGTGTCTGTGTCTGTCTGTCTGTGTGTGAGTGTTTCTAAAAGAGTGAGGGCCACTAATGACAAGGCAGAGCCAGCCAGTAGATGTCTGGACAGTGGCAGTCTCTTCCTTCTCCTTCTCTCTGGTTGTTTTTCTGTCAGCAAGAAATCTAAGTGGGAGAGATTGAATTGTTTTCTAGAATGGTAAAACGGGGATGTAGGCAGGAAGGATGAGAAAAGCAAATGTCAAGAAAATATATAAGTCAAAGTTCAGTGTAAGCATGAAATGAAAGTGAAGAAAGTGTGAAGAAAGAGGAAATATGAGACAGAGATTGGGAAGGCAGGGCTAGGTTAAGCACATTGCCTTCATATTCCCTTTCAGTCAGCAGAACTGCTGAGAACTTGTCAAGTATTGATTATTGGGACTTGATGTTTCAAAGTTCACTCCCTACTCTCTCTTCACACCCTCTCTCGTTCCCTCTCTCTTTCACTTTCCCTTTGTATCCGTCTCTCCGCCATGCTCTGTCTACTTGGCTTGTACCCAATCTAAATGTGCGAAACAGAGGAAGCAAAGTGTCACAGAGCACTTTTCCATTTTGTTGATGCTGCAACTCTTCCTTGGCTGGTTGGACAATATTAATTGCTGTCCCCAGTGCTATTGATGGGCTGACCCGAGCCAATCCTGCTCAGCCCAGCCCAGGCCTCGACGGATCAGGCCTCTGGCAGCACAAAGACCCGTAGGACCTGCCCTGATCCAGTAGGCCAATGCTTATTTAGCATTTCTTCTTTAAACTGAGAAATAGCTATACATATGCCAAGCAGAAGCAAGTTATTCAAGTGCATTAGCTTACTGCATGTATACTTTAATTGTATAAGGGTGCACATAGAGACATTTTAAGAGTGCAGACATATTTAGATGTGGGGAAAAAGTATCAGTACTACTATTTACACATGCAGACAGAGCTGAGGAATGCAGCTGAGCTTGATTAATTTGGGCCAGTGTTGGTAAGTTGTGTATTAAATAGTTAACTCTAACTAGCTTTAACTCTGCTACTCTTAAGGCAGAATGTTCAGATGTCCTCAACAAATTATAATTCAGAAGAATGATTATATGGAAAAAAGAAAAGGTAAGTTCTATCCTAAGTACAAATGCATGCTGAACCAACAGCACACAGCTCCCCTGGGAATGTTTTTTTTTTATTGTGAGTCTATTCAGAGCTGTAGTTGACTGTGGTCTTGTTCTAGGCTACCTCGAGAGAACATTCACATTCAGGCCACTGCCCTTCCCTCCCCTTGGTGGAGGAAGTGTGCCAAGGCAAGGCTTAATGTACTGCTTAAAAAAAGTCCGCTACCAGTCAATAATATATGTGACCCCCCCCATCCACCACTCCTGTGCTCCTTTGACAGCGGTGGCTGTTAGCATAGCTCAGCTATATATGACAGCTTTCGCTAACTTTCACGGCTTTAGTGTTGCATTCATAATGGATAGGCATTTGTTAAGGTCAGTGGCTTCAACCGTCAGGAAATCTACCACACAGCATGTACAGCGCAAGAACAAAAGGCCAATCAAGTTGACAGCTAAATGGGGGGGATCGTTTATGAACTTTTGAAAGTGTAAACAAGCTGAATCCTTTGTCGGGCAAATCACAATCACAGGATGGCAGATAATGAAAGAGGGCGGATGAGTGCAAATGTCAGAGAAATGGAGTGGGCGGGTGGAAGGGGGTGGGTTGAAAAATTATGAAATAGGAACGGAAATTGTGTTTAATTGCGAGGGAAGACCTTGCTTCACCTAACAATGGGGAACTGGGGGAACATTCGGATAGTTAGGTTTTTTTTCAGGTTGAAAAAAGTTGGGTCTACACCGGTCAGAACCAAAGATGATATTGTCTTAATAGGGACTCAAATCTGATTGAAACCTGTATTTTTAGGCCTAGCAGAATTTCAAACAATTAACATGTAGCAAAACACACAGATATCTTGTCATGGCTGGGATACATGTCAATACATTTATTCCATGCCTCAGACATTTCCTTCTTTAGGACAAAATAAATTATCTTAATGCTAATTTATTCTTCATATGCATCTTTTTCAGTGTTAATATGCATCACTTCAGGCAACCTGACAGCTCCAAAGTATCATAGGAAGTGTTACAAAGCAATGGGGGCACAACACATTGTTTCCTGTGGTTTGATTTGGGCTGAAAACAAATTAACAAATAAAATGAGCCTGAGGGGAATTAAGGGAAAATTGAGCCTGACCCAGACCAGGCCAGTCGGGTCGGGTCTAATCAGGTTTGTGCTGAGAATCAAAGCTCTGCAGTGAAAACAGAGACCAGCAGAAACACACCGGGGATCTGATCTGAGTCTTCTTCTAGCGCTAACAAATCTAATCCAGCTACCACAGCAAGCCTTGTTAGCTCTGTGTGTTCAGATTTTACCCTGTCAGTTACAGTGGAGGCCTGTGAATGTGTACGGTTGTGTATGAGCGTGTGTGTGTGTGTGTGTGTGTTTTGAGGGAGACAACAGGGCCTGCCTCTCTGACTGTGTCAGTTTAATTAATGCTGTCATCTCTTACCAAGCCCGAGTCTCGACAGAATGACTTGAGAGAAAAAAAGTGTTTTCCTCTCTTTTTTTTTTTAAACTGCATCATACACTTTGACAGGACCACCTATTGACGAAAAGACATGGCAGGCTCATTTGAATATATATATGCAAGACACACACAAACACATGCAGACAGATAGCGCACACAATCACATGGGCACACAGCAATACAACACACACACAAAGACAAACGCACCACCTGTAGTGTTCGCCGTGGTGATATGCTGGAATTGAAATTCACAGGAGTGAGTAGTACCTACTTATCTCTAATCTGTTTTTCCAAATGAAAAACTCCCTGCTACTATACAAGTTATTTTTTACCCCAGAGCTTTAACTCCCATGTTATTGCATGGTAAGTTATACTACATGAACGATATGCCAGAATAGATTATCTGCAAGTGTGTAAATGTTCAGCAGTTGTTGACCATGTAAAAGGATGATGTAATGTTGTGTAATTTTTGCAGCCAGTTGTTTTTCATGTGCACACATATGAGAGAGTAATAGACTAAATTTTCAGTCATAGGATTGAAAAATTATACATTTCACAATATGACTTTTTTTCAGGCCGTCTCACATCTGCATATTGATAGATACGCACACACACAGCTACAAACACACACACACAGACACACAAACACTCGGATTCCACCACGCGCACAATGACGGAATTGCATACTCTCACATTCAGTGATTGACATTTGCAAAAGCGGCTGCATGACAGAAAGGGTCAAAGGCCTAATATTTTAACACGTGTCAGCTTAGAAAAACATTAACTCTCCCGCATGCACACGCAAACACACACCGTCACCCACTCACAAACGCTGAAAAGAGTCTTTCTATCGACACCATCTTCATATGCAGCATCTGACATTTCGCTGGGAGTGTGAGGCTAAGCGTTCAGACCTTTAGAGAATGTTATTCCTCATACCTCTCTCATCCTCCCTTTATTCAGTCGTCCTTCTCTTTGTTTGTTCCTAGAGTATGCTCTGGTGTGGATTTTCCGCAGATGCACCTGCCGGAGGTTTCGCGGCGCCTCTCAATGCCCGGATGTACACACACACAGAAACATAAACTAGCACACATGCTAGTTTCTTCTATTCTAAAAGCAATCTGAAGAAGTCCAGGCCAGAGAGGACACAGAGGCAGCCACTATGTCTTATGCTGTTCTCCATCATAACCACAAAGGAAGCAGAACATATAATAACAGAACAGAAGTGCACACATGAATTTATAGCACAGAATCATATGCAACGATATGCAATGGCCAGGTGTGTTGCTATGGTGAAGAAAATGATTGGCCAGACTGTAGATTACAGTGTTCACTTCCCAAAACAGCCTGCCTGCACACACAGCAGCAGCTCAACACACACACACACACACACACACACACACACACACACACACACACACACACACAACTTCACACAACTTCACACATGGCTCAGCTGAAATAAGCTGGCTGATTGCAGTAGGTTTACGGGTAAAGCCATTTGAATGGAAATGTGAAATGGAAGTGCATTACCAAAACTCATAGACACCAGGACCAGCTGTGAATGAGAGAAATCACTTGCTATGAGAACATACCATGCGCATTACAGTTAGAATTAGAGAGAAGTGCTTGTGCTTGTGTGTGTGTGTGTGTGTGTGACAGAGATCCCTGAGTGTCAAGCTATTACTTGGGTCCTTCATCTATAGCCTGTTTGAAATGCTCTTTGCCAGCCATTGTTACAGACTTTTTCTTCATTGAACACAAACCACAATTTTCTCAGTGACAGACCACAGGCAGTAGGGATTGGCACAGTTACATCTTCAACTATCATCACCAACAATGGAACCCCTCAAGGCTGTGTACTCAGTCCCTTCATCTACACCCTCTACACAAATGATTGTATCAGCCCTTCATCCATCACCACATACTGTATGTACGTCACATACTATGATGTAACAGCCACACTTGAACTGCTGTGTAGGTACCAAATCCGTGCTGCCTGCCGGATCACTATCTGCAAAAGTGGTCCTGTCTGTCAACGAAGGTTACCACAAATGTGCCTTTTTATAATTACTTTACACTTGTGTGTTGTTGTCTGTTCTCATCTCAGGGTGTCAAATACACTCATACGCTCATACGCACCCTTCGGCGAGCGTATGAGCATATGAGCATACCAGGGCGCGTCTGTATGAGACGCGCTGTCTAGACCAGAAGCGCTAGTAGCTAGCTAGGTAGCTAGCTATGTTACAAAAAAGGCGTTGACATCTTTCCAAAGCCCTTACCCTTACCCTAACCATCACAGGGGTGTGCCTAAACCTAAGTCAGCGATTGTATGTATGTCGACTGGCTAACCTCACAGCTGTGCTAACAGCTAGGGTTAGCCTCCTTTGTGTTGCTACTTTGTTAGATTGTCGCCATCATTAGAAATTAAAAATGTACTGTTGAATAAGGTTTTTCATATCTTAAGTATCATACCATTATCATAGTGAACACTTTAATCTCCAGTGGTTAAAAAACATCATTATCTTGATTTGAAAGATTTAGTTGGATCATTTTGAATAGTTACCTTCTTTGATTGACAGAACCACTTTTGCGCATGTGCAGAAAGGATCTGGCAGGCGGTACTGATTTGGCACTGACATGCTGGACAACCCTCCATTTCCAACTTGACACAATGGTGCACAATAAACTACGTCTGAAAGCTGAATATTATTAAATAAAACTAAAGATTTTAAACAGTGGTGTGTTGATCAGATTTTGTTTGATCAACACATCACTGCTGTCCATAAATGACAGCAAAGACTCCATGTCAAACGGTTTTGTTGGCCCCCACCTCCTTTTGTGCTTTGCAAAAGCATAATTTAACCCTGCTGTGCTGCCCCCCTCCCTCTTTACCATATTAACCATGTCCAACAAAAACAATCTTATCAGCATCACACAATTCCTCCAAGATCATCTGCCTCCCTATCCCCAATCTTTCAAACATGATCCACAGAGCCATGACATGCCTTCCACTCATAACAGCAAATGACTCTGATCACCCCCTTAGTCCACTCTTCACAGTACTGCTTTCTGGTCTTAGAAACAAGACTTTAAGATGGAGAACAGCTCACTTTGGCACAAGCTTTGCCCCTTCTGCTGTAGCAGCCCTGAACACACTTCCTTGTTGACACTGTAGAGATGTAGACATATCTGAGTGCATATACTATATGTGTGTTAGGGGTATGACGATACATATTATTCATGTCTTGTCTGTCACTCTGTTGTCGTTTATTGTTTCCAGCAGGTACCTAAAATGCTGCCACACAAACAATTAAAATAAAATAAAAACTAATGTGTATATAAGTTTGGGATATGGACATGGTATGTAAACAATATATGTGAGCAAGTGTATATGTTATATATGTGTATATCTGTATGTTTCTGTATGGAATATGTACAGGCTTTGAAAAAAGGGATTCATCAAGCAAACCTGACAAACATTCACTGGCTCTGTCTTCTCAATAGTGAGGATTTGCTGCTTTTCACTGTTTTATATCACTGTGATCTGAACATCTTTAAATTTAACTGTAATGGCAGATTTTACACACAAAACCATTAATTGACTATTTGAATAAAATCATGACAGATAAATTGCTAATAAAAAATAATCACCATTTGAAGTCACACATTAACAACACAGACTCCTGATTTTGTTCTACAATTACAATTTACATTCAATAATTACTATTTTACAGTAGATATTCCAGTTCTCGAATGCTTCTCAAGCAACCCATCCGTACACTGCAACATGTGTAACATGAGTGTGAATGTTGGATTCTGATTCATGCTATGCTGTAATATTACTCTCTTCTGTTAGTGGAAAAAAATGCAAGTCATAAAGCAGGGAGACTTGATTGAAAAGGGACTGTGCAACATACATTTCTCCACGATTATCTTTAATTTGAGAATGATGACAGCAACATGTTGCATGCTTTTGACAAAAAAAAGTTGATAGTTCCAGAGAGAGAGAGAGAGAGAGAGAGAGAGAGAGAGAGAGAGAGAGACACACACACAGCCGAAGGGAGCAGTGTAAATGTGTGTGTCCTGGGGTTTGTAGTGTTGCTCTGGTGGGGTACTTATAAAGCCAGTTGTAAAGCTACTTTCTGCATGTGTGTTTCTCTGCCTTTATATATTTTTGATCCACTATTTAATTCACTTTTGTACTAAAACTATTATATTTCTCCTCTACCCTCCCCTCCCCTCTTCTCCTCTAGAGACTGGTAGAAGCGGCCGAGGAAGCCCACCTACAGCACGAGGAGGATCCAAACCTGCAGGTATGTGTATATGTATCCTCTGGCTCTACTGTGTATTCTGACCACAAACAAGATATCAACCCATTAATTAAATCATGCTCAAAATAATTTATCCTACAGTGCTTCTGAGAATGGACCTCAGTGAGAGAAACGGTCAAGTGCCTCTGTAAACATCACAGAGGAGAGGAAAGGGCACGGAGAAAAGGCATTAGTAAACTTGTTCTGCAGTCTGTTTTGCTAGACTAAGCTCAAAGAGTGTTTTCTCTTTTAAAAGTGCCTGTTAGTCCACATCTCTCTATAATCTTTCTGTCAAAATATGTTTTGGTCAGCCACTGTCATGCTGTCAGATATTCCCCATACCCAGAGGAGCAGACTTGCCAACAAACAAGAGTTTTGATTTTTTGTATTAATGAGTTGTTGTGCACTACCAACCCCAAACAAAAAATCCACTCTTATTCTTTGTGATTGTTTACTGTGCATCAATGGGTCCATCTTGTGTAATGACTTTGCATTCTGTGGATAACTAAACAAAATCATAGACAATGAAACATCACATTGAGCCAGTTCTAGCAGTCTAAATAGATTTCTGAGCATAATCATCAGTGAGATGTACACACATGCCAGGAGTAGGTGACAAATCAGAATGACTGAGAGCATATGAGGAGATCATAATGAGTTCTTTTTATGCCATAAACTGCGCAAAACAATGAAATGTTCAATATACTAAGAAGGAAGACTGTTATAGCTCAGAGTGCAGAATTAGCTATTAGCATCTAGTTATCTGGTCAGAACACTGGATTTTAAATGGTGCAATTTGCTGGAAGGTGGTGGATAGTTTTACACAGGTCCCGAAGAAACACCTGCTGTAACGCAACACAGCTCACACTGTTACTGCGTGTTTACGTCTGTTTAATTAATTGTTGGGACATTTGTCAGGCTCTGTGATCAATGCTTCGGTGATCAGTTTGACGTGCATTGTCATGTGCGTGTCAAAAACAGTTTTGGTAATGCGAGGATGAGTGTCACAGACAGTTTTACCGCTAAACATTTTACTGGTTTCAAGCAACTTGCTTTATTTTTGAAAACTGAAAATGTGTATGTAAGTTGTCTTCAATTATGTGTACAGTATCAGTATGTACTAAATGGGAAACCCATCTATAGAAAATATTAGGTTTTGTTGCTCACCGTTGTTTGTCCAGATCGTTCTTCTCTCTAAGTACCAAAAGGCCAAAGTTGAAGAGGTTCCAATTTTTTCCACTGGGGGTGAGCATGTTTGTGTGTGGGTGGCACAGTGTGTTGATCATCCTGACTGCATACATGTAAAAGCTATTTAGCATTCTGCTGGATTTGCCACAAATGCTCCTGTACCTCTTTACCTCTTCCCAAATGGCAGGAGGGAAAACAGAATGTGGGAAGGGTGGTGGCGATCTTTGATGATGCTGGATGCTCTGCTAATGCAGCGTTGATATTAAATCACAAGCAGAAATGGGAGACAGGCACCAATGATTTTGGTAGCTGCCTTTCCTATCCTGTTCAGGTGATGTCGTTTGGTCTCTTTGCAGTTACCACACCAAGAAGCAAGATCATAGGTTAATATGCTTTCAGTGGTGCCCCTGTAGAAGTTGGTGAGGGCATGGGTGGGAAGACTTGCCCTTTTAAGTCTGCAGAGGGGATGGAGCCGCTGTTGGTTTTTAACGATGGCCGAGGTGTCAAAGCGGTGCCATTTGTTGAATATTCTTGTGGTCTTAATTGATGTCACAGGGAAAGGTAAGACGGGTCTAGCTTGGAGTCATTAACTGACCCTACAAGTGTTCACTGACCTTCCAGCTCTAGTCATTTCTCTCATCTAACTGTCTTTGTTAGGAAGACAACAGTTAAGCTAATTAGGTAGAGACGGTAGCCCAGGCGACAGGCTAGCAGATTCGCTGTTCTCTGGGAATCTGGCAAGGCTGAGTCTTACAAGAATGTTTACAAGAACTTACTGGCTCCATAGATTGGAGTAGAACTCATGGATAGTAATAGATTCTCAAATGACGTTGCATTGGAGAATAAACATCAGATAGATTTGTTGTCTAGGTTAAGGCCAGCTAAAGATGACCTAATAGGGAAACCTACAGGAACTAGGGGGAAGACAGAAACATAAAAGGGACCAAAAGATGTTATCCTTCAGATTTGGTGTTGGCATTTGACATGTTCACATGTACTGTATCTCCTCGCTCAATAAACTGTGCTATGTTCAGTCTTCATCAGTCTCCGAAACTTCTTCATTACAACTAAACTTGGCTCAGTATTTCTTCAGCACCATTGATGGTCAGTGGCATATGATGGTGCCTGCAGGCCTTCCTGAATTCAATTACCATCGACTTTGTTGATGATGTTGGTATTATATCTGACAGTACAGTCATGTGTTAGAAGGGTGAACAACACGGTGTTCAGGATGCGGCCCTGGGGTAAGCCTCTACTCACTGATATGGATTTTGATCTGTGTCCGCCAACCCTAACTGCCTCTGTGTCAGGAAGTTGAGGTCCCAGTTACAGGTGCCAGTGTCCACGACCACCTACCGGGCTCGATATGCAAACTATAAGGGATAGAGGTTTGTAGTGAGGCGGGCCTTGATGTACTGCATGACAAACTGCTCAAAGCACTGCATGACTATGGGAGTCATTCATACATGCTGGGGTTGACTTTTCGGGCATGGGAATAGTGGCGGTGCTTTTGAGGCAGGTGGGCACTACTGCTTGGCTGAGCTTTTTTCATCTCTTCTGCACAGTTATAAAAAACAAGCCCAAGTAGGTTGTCTGGCCCTGTGGCTTTGCGTGGGTTGACACTGGCAAAAGCTCTCTTTACCACAGCTGTGGAAAGCTGGAGTACCTGGTTGCTGGGTGGTGGTGGGAGTTTCTTGCTTACTTCAAAACGTGCATAGAAGTCACTGAGTTAGTCTGGTAGGGAGGGCTCAAGATCAAGTTCAATTTTGCAGGAAAGACCTGAGAACAAACATAGCCAGACATCACTAGCTAGATTTGAAGATGAAAGTTTATAATATATCATTTTTGGCATTATGGAGATTAGGGCTGAATGATTAATCATTTTCAAATCGAAATTGTGATTTGAAAGAACGCGATTAACTAATTGTGAAGACCGCAAATAAAATGGAGGGTAATTATACAGCTCATCTGACCCGTTTTAAACAGTCATGCAGTTACAAATTCATTCCGTTGTCATCCTTGTGTGACACACCTGCTAACCAATCACAAGCGCCATCTGCCTCCTGTTACCATCCTACATACACATCAGAGCGGGCATAGGGCATGTATATTTTACAACAACAAAAAAACTAGAGGAAAACATGGGATAATGGCGTCAGTCAAATAGACACAGGCAACGTCTCTGCCGTGATTTTGTCTGGCGTCAACTCACACTGAAGTGTTTCAGCAGCGGAGTGTTTAGCTGCCCTACGTTGTTTACATGTTGTTAGTTTGTTATTCTGTGTGCTTCAACTATGGAGAACAGCTCTCTGTGAGCCCGTTCTGTTCCACTCTCTGCACGGCTACATCCACATGGAGCATTTCAGAATAAGAGCGTTTTGCCTTCCTGATTTTGCGGACTTGTTCAGATTTTGTTCATTTGTTCATTTGTCCTTGCTTTTTGTGCTTCTTCTATGGTTAAGTAGGCTAGGTAGTTAAATTGTTTCATTTTTGTCTGTTTTAACTATGTTTATTATTAATTAAAAAGATGCTTGTACACCGTTCACAGTCTTAGTCTAGACTGCTATACATTGTCAGCCATGATGATGACGTAACTCTTCTCGTAACTGTAAATATTAAAACATAAGTGGTAGAAACATAATCCCCAACCTCACTGTAACCCAAAGGATGCATGTGAAAATATGTTATAAAAATATATAAATATTTAAATATGAACTTGACTCACTCAAATTTTTCACGTCTGTCAGGTTATGTTTGACTCCTACTACTACACTACCCCCTCATATGAGGTTAATATTTAGGGGGATTCCCAGGAGCATTGTACACCATATCAATCTAATATGAACAAATCTACTGCTTAGTTAGTGCATCATGATTGCACCTGCAGATGTGTAATTTAAGTTAAACATTAAGAATGAAGATATTTTGTCAAGGGTGAACCCTAAAGCTGCGTTCACACCGAAAGCAAATTTAATATTCGCCTCGCTTTACTCGCGCAAGTTTGACCGCTGGACATTTTGAGTGTTCACACACAATCCGTTTTAAGCGAATAAACACAGCCCGTGGATACTACAGCTATATGAACCCAAAATAAACCCTTTGCCGTGATTTAGTTGCAATAAACGGATCAAACTGATGCCGAAATAACTACAATATGATGCCGTTTTGTTAGACATATGAATTCATGCTTTGTGAGGTATGTCAGCAAGTCAGCAGGACGACAACTTTTAAAATAAGTGTTTTCTGAATGGAGTTCGGATCGCTCAGGGCTATGCTATGCTAACCTGTTCACAGTAAAGTAAACAACAGCTGGAATAAAGTTACAGACACACATTTTCTAAACTCACCAGGTAGTTCAACTTCCTTGCTTTCTTTTCTCCAAGTAATGTCCAGCTTTGTTTTTTATAGAAAAATGAAGTAGTAGTCCGGCAGAACTCTGGTGCCATCCGACGCTAACAACAACAGTGGAACCGGATGTGCAAGGAAGCTAGCTGCTAAGAAGCGCGAGTGAAGATAAATAAAGTTGTAATTCCAAAACATAAAGTAAAAAGCTAATTTAATTAAACCAGTTAACACTAATCTCCTCCTGCAGGTAAACGGCTTAGTTGTCAGAGCAGAATCCAGACCCACTATGGGTGTTTATTTGTCCGAAAGCTGCAGCGCTACTCCCCGTCCACTTCCCCGTTCTTTAGCAACTCCCCGTCGGCCAGTGGATTGTCATTACACCGCTTGCCTGGTCCTCTCCAAACAACGCTCCGAAGCCGCCGGTGACGTTCGGACAATCACACCACTGATAGGCTTTTGCAACATCGTGTCAAGAGAATTTCTCGCCCAAGCTGAAAAATTTAAAATTGCGCGAACCAGCGAATTGTGCGACAAACGCCTCATTCGCGCCGCCCGGAGCGAATTCGCAGGAATTCGCGTCTTTCCATTGAATTTGTATGTAATCAAGCCGCCCAAAATGCTGGATTCGCTTTCGGTGTGAACGCACCTTTATGTTTTTGTAAGCCAGAATATTACTCCTAAATTGTGAATTATTTAAGGTATTTGGTCACTGTCATATTCCTACTTAAAAAGCTTGACACATTAGTGTCAAACTAGTCCCTGCGAGTTTCACGTCAGTTCTGCAGACTTGGGGAAAATACAGTCAGCTAATCATATTTGCATACACACCCCCAAACCCAGCCTCTGCTCTCATGGTTCTGCCTCAAATCCATTTGAGCAGCTTTAATTTTTAGAGTGCTGCTTTGTATTATGTGTGTGCGTGTGTGTGTATGTGTGTGTGTGAGAGAGAGAGAAAGAGGCTGAGTGCACTTCCCTTTTTTTGCCTGAGTTTGCTGCACATCATGCACATCTCAGAACAGAGTTTATTGAAGTAGGAGGTGCAACAGCAGAAACTTGAGTTTTAAAGCGGAAATATGATGCTAAGCCGACTTGGGAGTATTTGCTGCTAAACTTCTTATAAAGTCTGTGGCGTGTGTGTTATGTGTGCTTGTGACTCTGCCTGTGGCGGTGAGTATGTGTTTACTCTGTCAGCTCTTTAAGGCATTACTGTGAATGCACTGTGGTTTTCGGCTGTCATGGGCCATTAAGGAGGATCAATTACTAAATTTAACCACTGACTGCTGTTCAGCTCTGATTCCTCCTCTCATTGTACCCCTTTCCTTTCTTCTTTTTGTTTCACCTGCTTGACCCCCCCCCCGCGAAACTTCCAAATATTCCTAGTTTACAGCAAGTGACGATACGCTGCTTTTTTCCATTTTATTGATTGTACAAAAGAAGACAGCTGAAGACGCCACCTTGGGCCTGGGGAAAGTTTATCGTCCACTGTGACCCATCCGCCAGTGTGTCCCTGAGCAAGACACTTAATCCCTAGTTGCTCCAGAGGCGTGTGACCTCTGACATATAAAGCAATTATAAGTTGCTTTGGATAAAAGTGTCAGCTAAATGAATAAATGTAATCAATATATCAACACAATAATTAGCTGGTTAATTGATAATGAAAATAATTATTAGTGACAGGACTATAGATATTGTAATATCACAATGACATATTTTAATCACATTTAGTGCAGCTATATTGTTGTTTGAGGTAGGACAAAATTAAGCTACTGTACTTGACATACAGTTTCAGAAGTGCTTCTGTCTAGAATTCTGCACTGACAAGTAAGAGATCTAAATTTATACCATAATGCAATGCAGTCACACAGTGTTATGTTTTGAGAGGGTGATTTTCTTTATTTTTTAAATTGTCTCTCATTCTACTCTCTGACAATCATATTTGTTCCCTCTTCACAATCACCCACAGCTGATTGCAGCAAGTTCACTCTGGGTTTGAACACCATTCTGGAAATTGTAAATCATCAACTGAAGCAACAGGTACACCAGAGATTAGCCAATAAGAAAATTGTAATATTTCATCACAAAAATATTTGTGTGTGTGTGGTGTGTGGTGTCTGTGTGTGTGCCAATTTCCAACTATTGTTGGTCGGGGACGAGTATAGACTTGCAACCCACGTTAAAGAAACATTACGGTCCTGGTTGATTTGGCGACACCTGTAGTCACTGGTGTGGTTTAATACTACAGGCCACAGAATTCTAGGGACAACAAAACAAACTATTGTCATATAAATAAAGAAGTCAGGCAATAAATGACCTTTTTCCATCATTCTGTGAAGCAACTGTGATCTGACTTCTTCTTCGAACAGCGAAAGTGAAAGGAGCTGTGTTACTTTGCTGTGAAAATCTTCAAGATTGATACTTTAACACACACACACTATAATAAAACAACTGAAGAGTTATGTTTACTGAAGAGTAAAATGTGAGATTTAGCTTGTTGCAAAACTGCCAATGCAAGTGGAGTACACACACACACACACACACACACACACACACACACACACACACACACACACACACACACACACACACACACACACACATACATATGGTTCCCTGCACAGGTTTTATACAGGAGTAAATTCTGTATGTTTTGATGTATCTTACGTTATCTGTACTTTTGTGTGTTGCTGATGCACAAAGACAAAATTTCATGTTACAAAACTGCCTTCATAGACATGTACTTGTGTCTGTCAAGTATTTATTTATGAAGGCAATTTTGCATGTTCTTGTGGACATGTGGTTTGGCATCTGCATGTATGTGTCACTTGTGGACGTTTGTCTGTGTGTCTTTGTGTTTTCATATGCTGCTTGAGGGGCAGTAACACTGTGTGGGCTCACAGCAGTGCTTTATGCCAGTAATTACTTGGCGGCGATGAAATGAACCCAGCAAAGTGAGTGTCCCTTTGTTTCGGCTTTAATGACACAGCTACGGTACAGAGCTGATAATGGCTGATAGAGAGTCTATAGTGTAATGTAGAGTTTCACAAGGCCTAGCACAGAGTGAGATACCGTTAACAAGCCAAAATACCTCTAAACAAGAAGATATAGTATACCAGCATACCTTCAGTATTATGTATGAAGTATGTAAAAAAATGTGGGAGTGGGAAATTAGCAAAAGAAAGAAGAGGGAGGGAAATAAAACAAGGAAGGAGATAGGGAAAAAGCAGGAGAAACATGATTATGACAATTATATGTACCCGGAAGATGGTTGATGGCATTTGCATCTACTTTAATCGGAGATTAACATTATGGACATTTTCTGTTAGCCATATTAGCACACAGCACAAATGCACACTTCCTTAATTGTGGTTGTTTCAGTAATAACATGACAAAATATTCAAGACTTAATAATAAAGAAATCATCATCATCATAACTATAGTCACACTATGCATTACCACTCAACAAACCATCAGTTTGCCATTAACAGCACAGAATGGTAAGAAAATATATGTGCCTACCTTTTTCAAGTTTTACAAAACCAATGCTACTGCCATCAACTTCTAGTGTACTCGCCATCTTCGTCATCATCCTCTCCCCCCTCGTTTTGACCACCTGTGCTGCTGCCATTGCAACCCTGCTGATCCACTGAAATGAGTTTGGCCTGCTTAGGGTCAGACTGACGGACTGGTAAAGTTATGCAGACTTAAGCAATTAACAAGCAACATGTCAATGGGAAATAAAGGAGTGACAGAAATAATTTTTTAAAGCTGTTTCAGAAAGGGAGGTTCTGCGTCGTTCTCCAACATCCGTCACAATTTAATCCCTGCTTCACCAGCCTGGTCAACATTGTAATAATAACAGATTGTCTTTGCCTGGCTATGCGTGTGTGTGTGTTGGTATTTGTCCCTAGTTAAGCAGGTTTTTCAGTACCTCTTGGCAGATGTCGTCGCAGCTATTAATTCTTCCTTGCTAATTGTATTTTGAATTGCCTGTGCATATCATGAAATGGGTGAGCGTTCTTTAGTTGTAATCACAAACTGCTGTAGCCTTTTTTGTTACCGTTTACATGCATGAATATTGATAGGCATGTACACCTGTGCATGTGTGCGTGTCTACAGCTCTGATGGTGGCATTTCTAATAGTGCTTTTTACCGCAGAACATTGTGAATAGACGGTAATTATCACCAGCTGTGCTAAAAATACCACATCTACGCTGTAGGGTGAAACCTCCTCCATCACTATTCGGGGTTTATTATAAAATGTTTGTGTGTTTTTTTGCTATTGGATACATATTTGGCTGGCAGCGGTTTGATAGGAATTTCCTTATCTATCCTTTCCAGAGCTCTTCTGCTTCCATGTGAAATTGGCACAGTAATCTGCTGCCGATTTTCCTCCTTTGCTCTTTTACCCGCAATGCTCATGTACTGTAAATAGGAAAGCAGAGAGCAATCTCCCATGCCCTCTGCAGCCAATGAAGTCCTTCCTTGGAGGTTGGAGACAAACAGCCAATTGCCAAGCCTGATGTTGACTGAAAATGTAGCCCCAGTCTGGAGGGAGCAGTGGGAGAGAAATGCTTAATCTTTCTTTTTCTCTCTCTCTTTTGTTCTCATACTCCCCTGTCTAGGGTATTACCATAGGGTGCAGAGAGGTGGCCACATTCTTGTTGATTTGCCAATTTACTCTTCTTATTACTGGCAAAAATTATTTTGCCCTGAGTGTGTGTGCCTCTGTAACCAGAGGATCCTCTGCTTCACTATCCGGTCGCATGCATGGCCAGTGATGCGACAATGGGACTTTCAAGGCATTTATTCAAGAGTTGGCCTTGACTGTGCAACGTATAATGCACAAATGCGCCACACACACATACACACCGCGCATAATGTGTGCTCCAGACTCAAAGCATTTCGAGGTACCTATAATCTCAGAGAGATGAGTTCAAAAGGTTCCCTACAGAGAGATAGGGTGTTACCTCGAATCACTGATGTTGACAAGCCTCTGGAAAGCTGATTTGAAAGCATGAATCATTTTCAGAAGAAAGAGAAACCTCACAGATCGAAAAGAAACCATATTGCCATTATTATTTTATTGCACCAATGCTTATATTATAGAATGTACTGTCTATAAGAATTGGAGCAAAAAGTCTTTGGAAAGTGAAAAACCATCTGAATTTTACAGATAACCAACACTTCTTAGAAAACGACCGTAGTGTGGGCAGATAACTGGATTTGAACCTGAACATCAAAGAGTTATGGTGCATCCTGGTGCATCCCATACATAATAGTCGGAGCTCACTGTTTGTCCCATATTTTATATATATCACACAGACGGTCTGAGAAGAAAACTGAAATGTTGGGTGAGAGCAGGTTAGTTAAATCTAACCTTGACATTACTTGCCGGAGTCTCGCTCCACAATTCAGTGTCGAGTCTAGAGAAGGTCTGCAGAGATTCTGTACCCAAGTTATCAAATTAATTATTAATTTCCTTTGGACAGAGAACACTTAGCTTAGATAGAATGCAAGCTGCTTTGAGCTCGAATGAGCTTGTTTTTTTAACTACAAATGTTAATTATTACTTTCAATATAAAAAATAAAACTATGCAAAGATCACACAGTTCATAACACTAATAATAATGTTGTTCTTGTCTCTCTCCCTCTCTCTCTCTCACACACACAAACACACACACACACACACACACACACTGCCACCCTGCAGAATTTGAGGCGTGTAATGAGCATTATATCTATATACATGGATTTTGTGTGTGTGTGTGTGTGTGTGTGTGTGTGTGTGTGCGTGCAAAAAGCACATCATTTAAGCACATCAGAAGAATTCCAACTTGGCCGTTCCTCCAAGTTATTTACTCAATCTGCTGTCTTGTTGACTCACTGATTACCTGTAGCCATGCCCCCTGGTTGTTTCCAGTCCCATTTCCACACTCTGGGAGTGGTGTCTCCCCCTATACCATTTCCCAACCGTGAAGAAAGAGAGTACGGAGGTGGGTGAATAAAAGAGGAGAGTCCAAGTTGAGATGAGAGTTAAAAGTGAACACCAGAGGGTGGAGTGTCATGGTCAACCCCCCGCTTTGGTTTCCTCTCTGTCTCGCTTGCTCTCTTTTTTCCCCCCGAGGCTGTTGACTCACTGTTGTGCTTTTTGCAGCAAAGTATTTATCGAAATCAACAGGAGTGTTTTTATTTGTATGTGAGCATGTGGGTCACACACTTACAATACTGTATGTGCTTGACTGGGTGCACGTACTGGAGGATCCTAAGCTGCATACGTGCTCTTCTATAAGGCAAAAGGGACTCTTTCCTGTACGCTTTTAATGCAGTGTGAGTAAGTGTGTCTTTTACACACATTTTTGTCACTGGCAGCCACAATTTTGCCCATTACAACTAAGGCTATAATTTAAAGAAATGACGCATACAATAAATGAGTGACACTCCAGAAGGTTACATTAATGGCAATGCTCAGCTACATTGTGCACCAGCTTAAAATTGCCGCTAAAAAGGCAGCCACTCAACTCAGTGATTGCAGGGAAATAGTAGTATTTAAAGTCAGCATTGAGTGTGTGCGGGTTCAAACCCCGGTTTCCCCGGCATTTCTGTGTCTATGTGTGGCCCTGTGATGGATTGGCGACCTGTCCAGGGTGTACCCCGCCTTTCGCCCGATGTCAGCTGGGATTGGCTCCAGCCCCCACAACGCAGGATAAGCGGTTGACGATGGATGGATGGATTGAGTGTGTGTGCCTCCTTGTAATACATTCTTACACAAGTCTCACTCACAAAAAGATTCTGACTTTCTATAGAAACAAGTGTAGTGCATGTCCACAGGAGCACTGAAACACGTTTATTTATATAGCATAATTCCTACTGAGGCAGTTTTTTTTACATACCGTTTATATTTTAAAGGAATATTTAAAAAATAAAAGATACATTAACATTTAACATATTGTTTAGAAAACTTAGACAATTTCAAATAAATACATTATTAGAATTAATTTAAATGAGAATATTCAAGAAACCAAATTGAAATGCAGTGGAAAGCGGTTGATGTGAAGAGCATCACAGCAGAGATGGATAAGGATCCTGTAGTGTTATACACTGTAGGGTCTGCAGCTAATGATTGTTTTCTTGATTCAGTGAATAATCTTTCTGTAAAATGTCAGAAAATAATGACAGTGGTCCATTACCATTTCTCAGAGCCCCAGGTGAGGTTTTCACAATATCACAGACCACAACCAAAACAAACAAACAAAATATATTGTTGTTGATGACATAGAAAGGCAGAAAACTCTTTATGATTTATTTTTGATCTGGAAACAGCCAATAGTGGTTAATTTCAGGTTTGGTGATTTAGTAGCAAAATGTACCCATAAGCTTCGTCTTTGAAGTCTTCTCATGAAGTACTTTGTTTAGCTGTAAATGTTACAAAAATAAATGAATTTAAAAATAATTCACCCACAGGAATGCAGGAAGCAAAAAGGACAGAAACCAAAGAGAACAGATAGAGGATGACATGTTAATGATAGAATTATATATATCTGCTTAGTCTACTGTGCTAATATATGTCAAACTTTAAATCTTTGGGCTTATGTTTTGAAACGGGGAACTGCAATATGCTCCACTGTTTACCTCTATCAACCCCTCCTCATCCTCTCCATCTCTGACTGTACCACACTGAGTGAGTGGGTGCTGAGAGAACATGTGCGATCTCTCAGGGTAATGCACTGCAGCGTTAAAGATCAGGTTGTTAACACCATGATCAGGGACTGCATTAGTGGCACTGGGCGCTCCTTCACTGTAATGCTGGAATGGCATAATTGACTTACTCAACACATACACCCACACTTACTGTACACACACTGCCTCAATTGAACTTGCACAGATGCCCACACACACATATACACCCTCATGGTTTGCCCCTGCCTCCGTTCACTCACTCTCACTCCCACACCATTGAAACTCAAAAGTCGATGGATGCCATTTTAATCAAAATTAAAGCCCACATGCTGTGAATTTAAATAAGTCTATTAGCAGACTCATTAACCGTTGTTTGTTTACTTTTTTTTACTGACTTTATATTCTCTATACTTTTAACATCTAATGGCACTGGTGGAGTTTTCTCTTTTATTTGCCCTTTCTTTCACTGTCTTTCAAGACACTTACTACAACCAGAACATCTGCACAACTTAAATTGTTTTCTCTGAATCGAGTCATTAGTAACTTTTGTTCTGTGTATAGGATCTTAAGGTCATTGCCATTGTAAAACTTTGGTGTCAATGTGTGTCTGCCCAATGTACATGTATGCGTGTGTTTTTTTTTTACACACTTCACATAACTTTGGTATTCTATTGTCTGCAACAACAAAAGCGCTGAAGTTGCTGGAGAGTGCTTTCATATAGGAATTGAAATATATAAAAAAAAATTATTCCACCTATCGTACAGACCGAGAGGTAAAATGGAGAACAGCCAGCGAGATTGGGAGAGACAATAAGATAGAAAGGGAGACTACACAGAGAGACAGCCTGGCAGTTGCAACAATGGTCTCACAGATAGAGCCGATAGTAGCCAAATCTCAATGAGAGCTGTATGCATAAGAGAGTCCCTTGGAATTAAATACCGGAAAGAGACAGAGGGTGGTGAGGAGCTTGATGAGGAACCAGAGCCAGGGAACAAAAAATAGAAGGAAACGGGCTGAGCCCGAAAAGGAAAGGGATGAATCAGGTTGGGAGGGAGAGACAGAGGAAGTGAGAGTGACTATGATAGAACAGGTACTAACGAGACAATGGCAGAAAGAGAGCAGTGTGAAGACACAACGGGGCCTTTTCTGCTGCAGGTACAGTTTGCTCTGCCTCTGTGCACCACGTGTGAGCGTGTGCGTTTGTGTAAACTTTTTAAGTATCCTAATTTTGGCATGCACGATGTTAGACTGAGGTCAAATGTTGGTTCGCTGGAACCTTTTTATAAGTATGTAGGATATCTGACTCATGTCTTGAGTCTTTCTACTGCTCCCTGTAGCTCCATTTAGCTCATTACACCATTTACATGGAAAGATATAGAAGGACTAAAGTGATAAACAAATATTGAGCAATCACCAAGATAAGAACAGGACCACAAGCCTAGTTCACGCTACACGATTTTTAGCCCGATTTGCCGCTCTGCGATCTCTGCGACCGTCAGGCATAGATCGGGGGTAAATCAGCAGTCAATAGGCGGTCGCCAGTCGTTATGTGTGAACTACACAACGATGCATCAAAAAGGCTCCCTGACACATTGCCGACGTCTGCCAGATATCTAGCATGCCAAATATCTGGAGGAGTCGGCCGACTCGACATCAACATCCAGCCAATGAGAGAAGGCAGGTGGCAGAGCAGGCAGCTACTTTTCACCGCAAAACACTTTTTACTCACCTCCAGCTCTCTCTGTAGCTCAGACAATCCCTGCTACCTGCGTGTGCTAATCCATTCTTTCACCCATATTCTTTGTCTTTATAATTGGTATCTTTATAATAACAAACAACATCTGTTTCGTGTGAAGGTTTGCGTTTCCCTTTTCACATTTCACGTGTGTTTTCTTAACAAAACGTGGTTTGGAGTCCTTGTCAGCTCGTGTAGCATAAGGGGCACATTTTCAGTTGAAAGCAAAGTTGTGCATGATTGTCATTCATGTATTCTTTGCATGTTTGTTTTTTATTAATTTGTTTGGAATGGAGAACAACATGCTGAGAGAGACCTGGAGAGTTTGTGAAGGTGATAATCAGTTGTTATTAAGGCTGGCTCTAGACACCTTGGCCCTGTTTGGCATGAAATAAAGATACAGTTGCCTGGTGAAGAGAGGTCAGGTGCAGAGGAAGCAAAAGATGGGTGTATAGGACACGTAAGCAATTCTCTGCAGCGAGAAACTGTGCCAGAGTTTACTACTGCCTGAAGGATGTCATTCCTGCAACCTCACCATTTTATTTCATGGAACACTCCCTTGTGTCAGTGGCAATTGTTTTTTAATCAAATGGTACTTTAGACAAGATCTAGGAATCCTCAACAGGCTTGTTTTATCTAACAAGAATATTACCAAAAAGATGCATAAGATATTAAGCCCAGTGAAACAAAGCTGTGAAAACAGCACTGGCATATTTACCCCTGTGACGTTGATATGGCAAACAAGCCTATTTACACTTTCAGCTGATACAGAGCAACATTAGCATCCATTTGGAGTCGTGTATCTGGATAATATACCTCAAACACTCACCCTCCTTTTATTTCAGTTTTTGGAAAATAACAAAAAAATGAGACGATATAATGCTCTGCAATGCTGAGGACCACCACTTTTCACATGCAAGTGGTCATTGTTGATATAGAGAGATTGATTGTAGGTGCTTTAAAGTAACAAAATATGTCACCTATGAAGCTAATACAGCTGTTTGATACATTTTGTATCATAGTGTATAATATCCTGTCTTTTCATTCTATTCTAATCTCATTCTATCATTTTGTATTATATCCTATCATATTATATTTTATCGTCCTGTCCTGTCCTGTCTTTTGCCTATTATCTGTCTTTTGTCCTGTCAACTCCTCTCTCTTCTTGCTCTCATGTGTTTAATTTTTCCTCTCATTTCTTCCTCTCCTCGTCTTCACTTTTATATGGTGTAACTAAAGATAGTTCAGCTATGGACGTCTTACATGTTTGTAAACTCTAATTTGTTGCTTTTTTTGTTTGTTACTATCCAGCCTGCTTGATTTCATACTAAATACTATTATTGTGAGGCACTTTTGTTTTGGAAAAAGCTACAGGGATGTCCCGGTATCAACAATTGGGATTGGAGATATCGAGGCATTTAGGTATTAACTGATCAGGATCGGATTTAGTGAGCACAAACCTAAGCCTGATTGTTTGTTTTGCTTTAGCTGTCACACAAATAAAGTAGAAATACTGGAGAGAGTTTGAAATTTTCCTCTCACTTTCTTGGTTATTTTTTCTTTCTATCTTTAAAAGCACAAGGTTGAATTGGTTCCCTAAAGCAACACAGCAAAACAAACCAAAAAGTCCTTGTCAAAGTGGACTGATTTGAATTCTGATCGCCCTGTTGCACTGAAGAAATAGGTGCCATAAAAATGGTTGGTATCCCAAACTTCATAAAGGTCAATGTAGACCAGATTTTCACAATTGGTGGGTCAAGACCCAAAAGTGAGTTGCATACTAATGTCTTGTATTGACAAAGCTAAATGCTGACATTGGTGAAATTGGTGTCCTACACTGGAGCTCTATGAAAGGTTTCCATGTGTTTGTCTGTTGAATCTCACAATGGCTCTGTACCCTTTGGCCTTCCCAGCCTGCTCGTTTTTAAAAATGTGTTTTATTTTATATTGCTACTCCTCACACAAAAAAGCTAAGAGGTTGTTCTTTTGAAAACATATTTTAGGTCTGCATGCACAGGGGTAGAGAAAGAGAAGAGGGTAAATATAGGCAGACACTGTGCTCCCTCACCTTGAAATGGCAGCATTCCCCTTGATAAAAGGCTAATAAACCTAATCAGGCCTGATTAATTACACCGATAGGCACTGCGTTTGCCAGCCTAATTGATGGCTTTATCTGTGTTTTGCACTGGGCTGAGGGGATGATGGTGTTTCTCAGGAGGAGCTGGAAATATTTAGCCCAAATGAAGGTTACTGCTGTTACAATGGAGAAGGTAGGGTGGTGGGGTGAGCGTTTCTCGGGGCATATAGAGGAAAGAGTCCACCAAATGAGTGGTAGGACAGTAAATTTTGGCTGAGGTCTCTAGGCTTGTGTCAGGATTTGGTGATGAATAGATAAGGTATGATGACTTTTAAACGTCTGCTCTATGCTGTTTTCTCTGCACCAATTCTCCCTTTACTTGGACCTGCAATCTTGTCATGTCTCTAAAAATGAATGTTCAGAGAGTGTCTGCCCCCCTCTGAATGATAACACATGTACTGAGGCTTTGAATTGTACTCTTGAGAATGGCATTTCATTCTCCTCAGAGGCCTTTTTCAAAACCTATTCTCTTGGTCATTACAAGAGAAATCAATATGGCCTCATGCGATCGCCACCATTCACCTTGTCAAGGGATTGAACCACTGCTACTCCCTAGCTATTGACAGTAAAATATTATTTTATTTAAATATAGAATAAAGGTTGTTCTCCATCAGCCAATGACAGCATTTGTTATCGTACCCACATATCACCCACATAACTGAAATTAAGTTTGTTGATAATAATTGTGTATATATTATCAGTTTAAAGCACATTTCAGTGTGGTGAATTGAGCCCTTGTATTCAGATTTCATCAAAGTAAAATTTGTTTTAAATGAGAAAAGAATACTTCTAGATAAGTTGAAAATGCTTCAAAAAAAGACTTCACTTGTGATTTTTGGTACACACAGTTTTTATAGGCCAGGTTAGTAGAAATGAGTCACTGCACCTGTGCTTCCGCAATAGTGCACTGTGACCACAACAGGAGCCTGTCTTTTCAAGACTAAATTCCAGATAGATAATAAAGATATACGACACCTTAAAAAGTCACCATTAGTTCACTGGTCTCAGCTTGAATTTTCATAATTCAATGTATAGTTTTTTCTGCCTCTGTACGTGTAGTTTGTTTACATGAAAACATACAAAATATGCATGCCTTTGGGTTTAAATTCTAAAATGTCAACTTTTCTTTTCACTTGCTTGAGTGTCTTTATCTCTTTGTTGTCATGGATTCTGTATTGGCTATAGCCTTCGCAGGCTGTGTCTCTCTCAGACTTCAGAGCTTTTGGGATGCAGGGAGCCATGTGCTCTATATTTATCTAACACTATGATTTATTAATAGTCTCCCCAGTATGCGCAGTACTAAAAATACAGTGGAGGCAGAACACCACATACACCATCTCGCTTGGAAGGGAGTGTTCAATCTGACGAGAGATTTGTAAACTCAGCAACTTTCCACTGAAACAACATGCACATCTGGGATGATATAAGGATTCAGGTTACCTCAGTACGCAAGCTACTGTCTGACTCAGCACTTAAGTGATCTCCATCATTCTATACAGAGATAACACTATTCAGCATACATGATTCTGAATAAAAGATTCAGAAAACTCATTTAATTGTGTATAAAATCTCATAACTGTCTCTCTTTCTGTCTCATTCTCTTCATCTATGTCTTCTTATCCCCAGTATGAATACTTTAATGCAGTGTTGATCAATGAGGTTGATGACGAGGGGAACAGCGTGGAGCTGGGAGGAGAATTTATCCTGCAACCCAATGACCACTTTAACAACCTGTCAGTCAACCTCAGTCTCAGCGTGGTCCAGGTGCCCACCAACATGTACAACAAAGGTATGTAATAATAAATGTACAAAGGCACCTCCAATAATAGTTTCAAAAATGCAAGTGTGAGGAAATTTGACTATCTGATCACTATAAAAAGATCACGTACACCTTAGCCTCTTAGGAACTGATTTTCTTGCTGAATTGTATGATAATTTGGACAGTTGAAACCCTAATCTAAAAATGAACAGCAATCAGTATGACAGCCACTTTGTGTGCTGGTGGACATGGATGTAGGCCTGTGTCTGAAGGAGGATTTGAGTTTATTAACTGTAACTCTTTGGATCATCCCTACCACACACTGACTTAATTAGTTAAATAAACAGACATTCTGCTAATTTACCATCCACTCAAGTCCAACCAATGAAGTCATGGCCTTGTACAATGCTCAGTGGACAGAGTGAATGTCATGTCGGCTTAACCCAGCTACCAGAGGCAAAGAAATTATATGGAGAGAGAGAGGAAAAGAAGGAGAAAGTAAATGAGAAAGAAAGTAGGTTAAGTCAGACTGATGGAAGGTCTGAGCAACAGATTAATTACAGTCAGGTGGAAAAAAGAGAAAAGGCCAGGGAGAGTGGCAGGAGGAGAGAGAATGAAATGCGAAGCAATTGAATGAAAGAGCTAGGAGTGAGGCTGGCAGACCGATACAGGGAGAGGAAGAGTAATTTTGATTTGATTCACAGGCAAATGAGTAGAATTATAGACGCAGACACACACACACACACACACACAAAGCTTTAAGAGTTTCAGATCTGCAGGCTTTGTTCACTAGTAGTGATAACCTGGATGTAGTGGCTGTGGCTGCAGGGAGCTCGTTTGTGAGCAAAGTATTACAGTTCTGAAAAGGAGAATGAGGCTTGGCTTGGGGGAAGGAAACTGTTTGTGAACGATTCTTTAAGGAGGTCATATTATGCTAATTTTCAGGCTCACAATTTTATGTAGGAGTTGTACCAGAACAGATTTACATGGTTTCATTTTCAAAAAACACAATATTTTTTGTCATACTGCACATTGCTGCAGCTCCGCTTTTCCCCCTGTGTGTTGAACGCTTCATTTTTAGCTACAGAGTGAGTACTTGTATAAAATCTTTGTTGGGAGTTGCACATGCACAGTTCCTAGGTAAGGACTACTACTATTCAATCAGAAGCAGAGTAGAGCGAGTCCTGAAAAGCGGTTAACACGGCTTCAGTTCAGCTGTAAATGTTCCCGGACCATCTTAGCAACCTATACTGGAGCAAGAGTTTCAGAGTGGTGAGTGGTTTTATTAATTTGTAACAAATTTATCTTTCATCCATAACATTTTAACTGTGCACTGTGTCTACATCACAGCAACTTTGTGTCATTTGACTGCCTGGAGGATAGCTAGCTTTTGGAAGGAAGAGGAGAGGCAGCAGTGTCACTGCTGAACCTGTTTTTTATGCTGCTAAAAAGCCATGCCCTGTACACTTCATAAATGGTTTGCTGGCAGCTATGATGAATTAGAGGTTAAGTCCATAATAGCAATGAGCTGCATGCCCCCGGAGATTAATCGCAGGAGGAACACACCATGTCAAACATCTATCTTCCAAACTCACAACCAAAACACAACCTCACACCATCATACTTTATGAGGCTACATGACGGAACATGTACAATAGATGCATTGAAGCCATGCACACATTTACAGCAGGTCGATACACTCTAATGTCCCTACACTTCCCTTTATGCTCTCTGAGATGGAGTGTTCACATTCACATGAGCACTCATACACACATACACTCGTTGCCTCTCACTCCTCTCCTGTTCCTACTCATGCTTCCTCACTCCTCTCATTAAAATCCCTCCTCCCTAATCATCATAAGTAACCTAATGAAGTGAAGTTGATTTCAGCTCAGATCGCTCTGACTGGTGCAGTGGGAAACCTACACAGTTCGACTTTTTAATCTGGGAACACGTGCATGTCTGAATATATGGAATCATGGGAGCTCCTTTGATCAGATTGAATTAAAGAGTGCATTAGTTGAGATGAATTTAAATGACAGCTTAGGGAGAAAGTAGAGCCCGTACTCTCTGCCTCATCATGGCGAGCTCAGATTGTAATAGACACTCAAACTGCACCAGAAGTGACTGTATTGTTGTGTAAATGGGGCCTGGATCAAATCCATTCTCCACTCCACTCCACTCCATAGAGGTGGATGGGTGTTTACTATCAAGGGAGGGCTTTAGTGAGCTAGCTTCCAGAAGACTAATTCAATCATGGCTTATTGGCATGACTGTTGACAGCAGAACAATGCTGCCAGCATAGGAGATGATGGGAAATCTGTTATATGCTTTTCTTTCTCTCTGTCCATTAGGTACTTGTCTGTCTGACTCTCTCCCAGTAATTTTCTGACTGCCTTTCTGTCTGCCTTCCTGACTCTCTATTTTTTTTAAATCTCTCTCTAAAGGCTTTTGTGTATGTGTCTTTCGGTGTGATTGTGTCTGTCTGCACTTCATCCTTTTCTGCTTCTATCTTCCCCAGCCTGGTTCTGAACCAATCAAAACTGTGGAAGAAAGCAGCTGTAATAAGCTTGGCTGTCTGGTCGCTAACCAGTTACATTCATGACTCTCTCAGCCTTTAAATTGAAAAGAAGCTTCAATGATTGGATATGCCCCGCCATATAATCACAGTCAGTTTGGATAAAATTATAAGCAAAAGCTATAGCAAATATTGTCTAGATGCACATGCTTGCAGAGGCACATACAGTCTGTTACACATGGGCACATGTTTATACTGCCCTACAAAGGCACAGAGCAGTAACTGCAGAAACAGTGAAACTGTTTAAAATATACAAAGTTTACAATGCTTAATTTCATATCTTTTTAGGCTGATTATTTTACCCACAAAATAATTACAATAGAACTTGCATGGTACTTTTAATAATCTTTACTAAACATCTACAAGCAATTATTTTTAACTAGTTTATTTAAGAAAATAAACTTTATTGTGGTAATGTTGCTTGTAATGTAATAGTAGTATTTCTGTTTTGCTAGGTGTCTGTCTACTATATTATATTTATATTGAAATCAATATAATAAATGAACTTTTTTAATATAATGCATTTAACATTGTGATTTAAAGGTAGCTTAACGTTAAATACACCAAATTGTGTGTGTTCTACTGGAGTCAAAAGCTGAGATGGCAGCTACTGAGATCTGCCAAGCAAGTTGGCTTTAGCAGGAGTTATGTGTTTTTTTATGTTCTCCATCATGATTGGATGTAGCTGCTGCCTCGTTACGTTGTATGCAATAACAAAGTGAAAAATCAACAGAGAAATGTACTTTTAGTTCAGTCTAGCCATCATAGAGCCTCGATGTTCCTCATCTGCTTTAGCTGTCTAATTGAATGGCTATCTGTGGCAGAGAGTGCTTTAAGTATAACAATGGGCACCAGGATATTATTTACTACTAAGCCACAGTGCATTTGCTGAAGCCGCAATGCGGAAACTACACAGCTAGAGTTTTCACAGAAATTATTATTCTATGGAATCACATTTTTATATAGTAAAACAGTCTTTACAAAGTCAGCTTAGGTTAGGTTAACTAAATTTTGATCAAATTTGTAGTTACTACGTTTTGCCTTTATAGGGCAGAACGGTCAACTGTCTCTCATATTCCCATTCTCTTTTATCTCCAATTCTTTTTCTCTACTTTCATCTATTTCTGCTTACACATCCACAGTCTCTCTTTGTAATGAAGAGGTCCTGATAGTGAACTGTGGAGGTGCAGTGTACAATATGAGTGATTGAGCAGGCACTAGAGAATGCCAGTTCCAACCTCCTGGACAATAAAACAATGATAACCATTTCACTTAAATTGTGTTTTTCTTTCCTCTCCATGCTTGTCTTTGTCTCTCCTCCTTTTTCTCTTCAATCCTTAGACTCTGCAATTGTCAATGGAGTATACTGGTCTGAGGCCTTGAATAAAGTGTTTGTGGATAACTTTGAGAGAGACCCATCGCTCATATGGCAGTACTTTGGCAGTGCCAAAGGCTTTTTCAGGCAGTACCCAGGTAAGTGTGTGTTTGTTTGTGAGGGTGGATGTGTGTCAGGTAAAAGCCGTGTGTGTGTGTGTGTGTGTGTGTGTGTGTGTGTGTGTGTGTGTGTGTGTGTGTGTGTGTGTGTGTGTGTGTGTGTGTTTGTAATTAAGTCGCTGTCTTCCCAAAGCCGAACAAGGGGTGTGTAGGCATCTTCAGTGACAGCTAGAGACTGGAGGCTAGCAGGGTGAAAGATAGGAGGGGGGGAGTAGATAGAAGAAGAGAGAGGGGGGTAAAGAGAGACAAGGGAGAGAGTTTGTAGAGATTAGATAGCGGGTGAAGAAGATGGATAAAATGAACATTTTCAGGTGAAGTGGAATGAATAAGAATAGAAACAGCATAATTAAGTAAAGTAGTCTATTGAATGAAATGGGTGAATACTATTATGGGAATATCAATGGAATGGCTTCTTCTCTTTCTTAATTTTTTTTTTTCATCTTTTAACCTCTTGAACCTGCATATGAGTGTTTCTAATTATGCCTTTTAATTTCACACTCAAGTCTACATCTGACATACATATTGTGTGCAGCTCTATCAAAGTTTTTGTGACATGGAGGCCTCCAATGTCACTGCTGCATGAAAACTCTAAATTCATTCAAATTCTTTTCCTTAAAGTTCACCAAAATTAGAATGAAATGGTCCCTTTGAAAACAGTGTGTTATCAGGATTATTCTGTGAAATCTGGACATGGGAACAGTTTCTAGAAAGGGATGTTGCTATCAGTGTAATTTCAAGGCACTGAGCACTACATTCACCTCCAATGAGGTGGCAGCAGAAATCTCAAGTCTATCTGCATGGCCAGATACCACTAGAAGTAAGTGAGAAAATATGTGTTTTTGTAATGTGGGGGTGTACTGCATCTCAACTTGCATAGTGTAGGTGCAGGTAGTTTTAAAAGGCAGATGATGGATGTTTTGGAAAAAATCTGTTGTGACAGAAAAGGCAGTGTGCTTTGGCAGAAAGCCATTAGGGCTCAAAGAACAGATTTCCTGGCCACATTTTTTCTGTTTCAGGCGTCATAATAGTTTGTTTTCCTTTTGTACAAATTACTCTCTAGCATGATTGCATTCATTGTTTATCTGACTTGTGATGCTGACTCTGTCTCTTTAAGGGATCAAGTGGAAACCAGATGAACACGGGGTCATAGCGTTTGACTGTCGTAACCGGAAGTGGTACATCCAGGCTGCCACCTCTCCAAAGGATGTGGTCATCCTGGTGGATGTAAGTGGCAGCATGAAAGGCCTCAGGCTCACCATCGCCAGGCAGACTGTCTCCTCCATTCTGGACACTCTTGGAGACGATGACTTTTTTAACATCATCGCTGTAAGTCCACGCAGATGTGCACACAGCTGTTAGGGAGGTACATAAACCTCTATGTATTGTAGACACACACACACACACACACACACACACATACACATACACACAAACAAATGCACAGGCCCACATCCTCTACTCCTCAGATCAGAGGAAACACTGGAACGAATCAGCTTTCTCTCCTGTCACGCTCACAACCAATTAGCAGTCTGCTGAATGAAGATTTGAATTGCAAAAAGGACAGTTGTGATTGGATCCTGCCTCAGGCACCCAAACCATTGTTATCGCATCTCAGTCTGATGAAACTCCATGAGTATGTGCGTGTGTGTGCATGACCATGCACTTGCACATGTGTGTGTCTGATGCTATTTTTCATCAAAATGTAGCTAGTCACTTTGCCAGCCTCCATTCTCTTTCTCTACAGAACAAAGTCTTCATTATCATTTGATATCCTAATCATGTTATTTTGAAAATTATTCTTTTGAAAAATAAAGAAAAAGAGGATTTAGGCAATCAGGAAGAAACATACTGTTTCCCCCAAACACTCTTTAAAGGGATATGTCTTTCTTCTTTGTATTTGTGCTACTTTTACTGTGTTACTTTCTATAGACATGAAGGAAGTTCTCCCAAAGAAGACATGCAGTTGTGTAAAAGTTGTTATGAATTTTATCTAAAGCATCTGCAGTCAGAGAAAAAGTCAATATCATGAGAGTTTTGTGCATATGCATCTGTGGTTTATGTCTTTTATTTCATGCAAAATTGCTGGCTTTGGAGGAACACACATTCTCTTTTCTGGACTTTGAAGTGTAATTCTATAATATGCATTAAACAGTGAGTATTATCACAGAATTGCAGGCACTGGATACATTGTGTGCAGAGTGTGTGTGTGTGTGTGTGCTTTTCATCAAGATGAGGGAAGTTTCTAGCATCTTTACACTTAGATTAAACATTTCTATACAGTATATACAGCACAATTAAAGTGATTGAAAATGATTATGTTAATTGCTCCTTTTGTATTCTTTCAGTACAATGAGGAATTGCATTACGTGGAGCCCTGCCTAAATGGAACTCTGGTACAAGCAGATGTCACCAACAAAGATGTGAGTCTTTCCTTGTCCTGATACAGTCAATTAGAAATAACTGACGACTTTTTGACGCTCTGGCCAAGTTTAAGGTTAGACGAAGAAAATATAAAAAGAATGCATTTGCAGGTGATTCACGACAGTAAAAAGTAATTTGAGCTTCAGAGTGATACAAGTTGAGTGAAGTTCCTGTAAGAAGGCATCTCAATTTAAAAACGCACAAATTTTTAAATTTCGTTTACCAAGGTCTTAAAGGGACTATATATAAGTTTTTCAATGAAATTAATCAAATTTTCGTTGCCTTATTGTCAATGGGCTCAAAACTCACTTAGAAATGAAGCACATGCCTGTTTTCTCCGTTGCTTGCATCAGCCACTATTCTGCTTTGAATGTGAGGTCTCCGGGTTGGATTCAGCCCTGTGCGCGCTCCCGAGCCTCTCTCGTACTACAGCGACAACACGGCAGCTAATGACATGCAGTCCACAAACACTTTAAAACAACCGGCTCACAGCAAAACACAGGCTCCATGTAAGGATACAAAACAACAATAAAGGTTTATGTGCAGACCAAACAGGTTCAGATGATGTCGAGTAAGAACAAAGTGAGCATTAGTAAAGCTGGAGAAACACAGAGAAAGTCACGTTAGCTCGCCGGCTAAAGCCGAGCAGTTGCTAATGTTATCCGGTGCAAAGTTATATAATGTTAGCTTTCTATATTACTTCACCAACTAATGCGATCCGTGTTACTATCCTGTGTGTCACTGTTGATTTAGCCTGCAGAGAGGATGTAACGGTAAAAAAGAAAAGGGGAGCAATTTGTTTACTAACGTTAGCCTATAGTGATGCGGCCAGGAGCCGCATGTTTTTGTGGTTTTTATATACAGTCTATGGGTTTTACCAATAACGTTACTCAGGTACACAGCTTCTCTCAGTCGCTGTAACTAACGTGACTCACATAACATAAAACACTGCAACAAAACGACCACAACAACCCAAAGGAAGAGCCATCCACTATCACTAGTTACAGTAAAGTTACTTACTGCGGTCTAACTGTTATAAAGTGTCACACAATGGCATTATAATATTCAGTCCAGCTCACTAACCGTTTCATTATCATCCAATACATGTAGCTGTGCTGACATTGCTGAGCCTCTGGAGACAGATTCACAGATAGTAAAGATAGTTCTATCTCACACAGGCTCCGCCCTCTACAGGACTCTATTGGTACTACCTCTCCTCCTATCACACGCACGTACTCGCCCACTGAAATTTTGCATACTGTAAGTAGCCGACCAATTGGACGTCGCTACTATACGTGCGTACCTTATAAATAGCGGTGTCCTCACTGCTCAGCATCCTTTTTTCTTCAGACAGACGGCGAACCGCCCACTGACCTTGATGGAGTCGCCGCTCCTTGAAGCTCGCCTTTGCCCGTCGTGCCCCGGTCTGATCACCGGGGTAGACACTCATCGCTTCTGTTTGAATGCCTCGGCAGGGACCACCCCAGAGATGCTTGTGACAATGGTGTGAATGTACCAAATGTTTTGAAAACAACCTACATTCCTCAAAGAGCTAATTCCTCCCCACCAACCCCTTCCCAGCAAAGTGTTGTGCTGAACACGCCAATTCAACACGGCGCATTCACCGACGCTAAGCTAACGGCTTTCCCCGTGGCCCACACTGCTCTCTCTCCCGGCTAAGGCCTAACGAGACGGTGGTGCGGCCTGGGCATCCACAATGCTCGCTACGCCGCCTGAGCTGCAACACACTCACATGTCAGCCGAGAAACGAGCCGCTCTTGCTGTAGAAGTGGCACAATGCAGCTATCTGATCCTAGCCGGCACAATGCAGCTATCTGATCCAAGTGTGTATGTCTGTGCCACACAGACATACACGCTACGCTGCCGACAACTGCTCCAACGAGAGGTCGCAGCGCATCACGGAGTAACCGTGGTAGCAGCAGCCTAGCCCGCTATTGTCGGAGAGATGATGCCACTAGCCACGCCTCTCCCATCATAGCGAGGCAGAGAGGATCGCTCGTTGCCTCTGCGAGTGGCTCGCTGCGCCATTTGGCTGCAGAGGGGACACTATCTCTCCCACAGTGGCCAACAGCTGTGGAGAGGAGAGCTCCCCGGCTCGTCACTGCTCCTCACAACAGTTCTGCCGATAGTGAACACGTCACCGTAGACGCCAACACCGTAGACAACAACACTTTTGCAGGCAATGACGTCAACGGAGTGACCGGCCGGTTTGGCCCTTTCGATTGCGGCCCCCCTTGGGCCAAACTCCCATTTATGGAGGGTTTGGTGGCTGTGAGGGCCGAGGAAGCTTTCCAGCGTTTCATCCACAACGCTCCTCAGCTAACAGCGCGTCCCCTGACTCATTTCCACACGGAATGGAGACGCTGCTGCAAGCCAACAGACTGGATGGATGGCACATTGAGGCGGGGTTACTCCCTACAATTTTGCCATATCCCACCATCTTTCCAGGGCATCAAGGAAGTCAACCTGTCCTCTCAGGAGGAGGTGGACTTCCTGGCCACAGAGATTCAACAGCTCCTTCAGAAACAGGCTATCTCTGTCGTTCCAACCCATGACATGTACAAGGGTCTTTACTCCACGTACTTCCTGGTCCCCAAGAAGACTGGAGGCTTCAGACCCATCCTGGATCACCGTTACCTGAACCAGCATATTGCACGGAAACCGTTCCGCATGCTGACACTCAGGAAACTGCTAGAGCTAGTGCAGCCCGGCGATTGGTTGACGACCATAGACCTGAAAGATGCCTACTTTCATGACAAGGTGGCCCGGAAACACAGGAAGTTTCTGCGTTTTGCCTTCCAGGGGGTGGCGTACGAATACACCAGACTCCCCTTTGGCTACTCACTGGCAACACGCACATTCAGCAAGTGCGTAGACGCCGCACTGCTACCATTGCGCGATCAGGTCATGAGGGTCTTTTTCTACTTAGACGACCTCATTGACCTCATCCACAGCTCTGTTGATGTTAGCAGAGGACCTATGGACGTGGGCTGCAGCACACTTGCTGTCTCTGAAGGCCCTTCACGTCCCAGGCTCGGAGAACAGGTGGGCCGACCTCATGTCGAGGGGCGGTCCCCCCACAGAGCGAGTGGAGACTGCACCCCGATATAATACAGCAGATCTGGTCTCGCTTCGGGACGGCGCAGGTGGACCTGTTTGCCAGACGGCATAACACCCACTACCCACTTTGGTTCTCGATCCTACCACAGGACAGCCCGCCTTTGGGCGCCACGGCCAAAAGGGCTGCTGTATGCTTTCCCCCCACTCCATCTCATCCCCCCCCTGCTGGAGAGGGTGAGACAGGAAGGGTTGTCAGTCTTCCTGGTAGCCCTCAGCCGCAGATCAGCGGGGTGGTACGCAGAGGTGACGCAGCTGGCAGTGACGGAGCCCTGGCCTGTGCTTCAGGTCTGGGGGGCTCTGTCATAGGAGTCAGGCACCATAGGCACGCTGCCGGTGCTCGGCCAACCTCTCCAGGTTTGGCTCCTGAAAGGGAGAGGTTGAGACAGGCTGGGCTGTCCGCAGTGGTGGTACATACCATCCAGGCAGCAAGGGCAGGCTCCACCACTTCCTGCTACAAAGCTAAGTGGCTGGGCTTTCAGCGCTGGTGCATTGAGAAGGAAATGGATCCCATAACCTGCTCAGTGGGATCCATCCTTTCCTTCTTGCAGGGCCTAATGGAGAAGGGACTGTCACACTCAACCATTAAGGTGTATGCGGCAGCTATCTCATCTTGTCATGAGGGGTTTGGAGACAGACCTGTCTTCACCCACCCCCTCGTGAAGCGTTTTCTGCAGGGTGTGAGGAGACAACGACCGGTGCTTCGTGTCTCCGCACCCCAGTGGGACCTGCCACTGGTACTAAAGGCTCTGAGGTCAAACCCCTACGAGCCCCTGGAACAGTCCTCCTTGAAGATGCTATCTCAAGACAGCCTTGTTACTGGCTCTCACCTCTGCCAAGAGGGTGAGTGAGCTGTGCGCCCTGTCGGTTCATCCCAGCTGCATGCTGCTTCGTGGTGACCACAGTGCAGCAGTGTTAAGACCGAACCCCTCCTTTGTTCCTAAGAACATAAGAAGCTCGTTCAGGTCGAGGACCATACATTTGGATGCCTTCCACTAGGGAGGCGAGGCTGCATCTGCTGTGTCCTGTGCGTGCCCTAACATTATATGAAGCGCACAGCCCCCATTCGACGCACTGATCAACTGCTTGTTTGCTTTGGTGACGGTGCGATCGGTAAAGCTCTATCCAAGAAGCGAATAGCCGGATGGCTTTGTGACTGTATCTCACAGGCCTATGTGCAGGCGGGAAAAGACCCACCCTCGGTGGTCCGGGCTCAATCCACACGGGGTGTGGCTGTGTCAACGGCCCTCTTCAACGGGGTGAGCGTCGAGGAGATTTGCACAACGGCATCGTGGTCTTCACCATGTCCATTTGTGCGTTTTTACCTCTTGGATGTGTCGGGCTCCTTCTCAGGATCTGTGCTTGCAGGTGCGACTCAGGATCTGTAAAGAAGGAGACTGGTGTCTACCATAGACTACCGGTTGTCGCAGAAAACATTTTTACGCTGACTGTGATGTCCCTGTAAGGGGTCAGGACAGTTCAGGTGTTGGATCTGGCTGGATCAGATCCCTCTTGGTCATGCCAAACCCCTAGCGGTCTAGTGACGTTTCTGAGGGGTGGCCCACTGCCCCATCGCTTAGGATAGAGGCATCTTAGGGCCTGTGGCTGGTGACCTGTGGCCAATCGTGTCGGTGAGGTGAGCTGTGGCTTGTCGCGGCTGGGCGGACAGTCATCGGGCTCCACCCACTGTACCCATAGAGTCCAGTAGAGGGCGGAGCCTGTGTGAGATAGAATGAAGGTTACGAAATGGTAACCCTAGTTCTATTAGCACAGGCGGAGCCCTCTACGATGGAGCCCTGCTGCTCCACTGCCGTCTGCTGAAGGCTTGGTTGGATGCTGAGCAGTGAGGACACCGCTATTTATACGGTACGCACGTACAGTAGCGATGTCCAATTGGTCGGCTACTTCAGTGGGCGAGTACGTGCGTGTGATAGGAGGAGAGGTAGTACCAATAGAGTCCAGTAGAGGGCTCCGCCTGTGCTAATAGAACTAGGGTTACCATATCATAACCTTCGTTACTGAAAAGCAGCAGACGAGCTAATGATGTAGCACGTTGGCTAAATGCAGTAAATGTAACGTTACGTTACCGTGATCATGTCATCGTCATATCTGGATGACCTGCTGGCGCCGCACCGGGACGAAGCGGTGGTGCAGACGGCCCAGCTAGTCGCACACCTGTCTTACCTGGGCTTCACGGTGAACTGGAACCCCTCTCCCCTCCCAGAGACTCACCTACCTTGCCGTGGTACTGGACTCCTCTCTCCGGAGAGTGTGGCTCTCTCAGGAGAGGGTGGATGCTCTTGTGGAGCTGCTCTGCCGTGTTGTCCCTTGAGCGGCGGTGGCAGCTCTGTTGGTCATGAGGCTTCTGGGCCTCAAAAGCTCCTCACGGTGTGGAAGGTGATGGACGTGCTGGTCCTCACCGACTACAGGGCTGCAGCGGCCTACATAAACCGCCAGGGCGGGGTGCGCTCAGCACAGCTGTTGGGTCTGGCCAGGCGGCTGCCCCTGTGGGCGCACACACACCTGCTCTCCGTCAGAGCAGAATACATCCCTGGCGAGGGGCCCTCGCCCAGATGAGTGGCGCCTCCATCCAGATCTGGTGACCAGATCTGCAGTTTTCAACCTTGGCAGTGACTCTGGTTGCCCCAGAGCGCACCAGCGTGTCCTGGTTTCCCTGTCTCCAGTGGTTGCTGGCGGGGCAGCCGTGCAAACTCCCCTGGAGGGGGGACGCTCTCTCTCAGGCAGGGGGTGCGATCAGGAGTTACCCGCTCCTCGGCCAACCTCTCTGGGTCTGGCCGCTGAGAGGCGACACCTGGAGGGCTTAGGTCTCTCCCGGGAGGTGGTTCACACCATCCAGGGGTCGAGGGCCGCCTCCACTCAGTCCTCTTACTCCTCTAAGTGGTCAGCTTTCGCCTGTCTGCTGCCGGCGGTGCTTTCGTTCCTCCAGTTGCTCATGGACAGGGGGCTGGCGTTCAGTACGGTTAAAACCTACACTGCCGCCATTTCGTCCTGTCACGAGGGCTTCGGGGACAGGACTGTGTTCTCCTACCCCCTGGTGAAGCATTTCCTTAGGGGGGTGCGGAGGCGCAGGCCGGTCACTCGGCCTGTTGCCCCACAGTGGGATTTGGTGCTGGTTTTACGCGCCTTAACCCAAGCCCCGTTTGAGCCTTTGGAGAAAGCGGACCTGAGATTCCTTTCGGCTAAGGTCACCTTACTCCTGGCTCTGACATCGGCCAAGAGGGTCAGCAATCTGGCTGCCCTCTCTGTGGCTCTGTCGTGTCTCAAGATTCAGGGTGACGGCAGCTTGACTGTTCTGCGCCCTGACCCGCCGTTCATGCCTAAAAGCATAACAAGCTCCTTTCGGTCGCGGGTCATCACCCTCTCGGGTTTTTTTCCTCCTCCCCATGGGTCAGTGGAGGACGTCACGTCCCACCTCCTCTGCACGGTGCGAGCGCTGTCCTATTATGTGGTGCACACGGCCGTGTTATGTGGGTTCGCAGCGTGTGTTTGTGCAATACAGGGAGTGGTCCAAGGGACTTCCCCAGTCGGCACAGCGCCTGTCTCTCTGGCTGTGCAATGCTATTTACCAGGCTTACGTGTCTGCCAGAGCGCACTCCTCAGTGGCGTTGCACGGTGGGATGACAGTGGACGACATCTGCACGGCGGCCTCCTGGTCGTCCCCATGCTCTTTCGTCCATTTCTACCTGCGGGATGTCTCCCTTTTCTCTCTGACTCATTCAGTACTGAGTGTTTTGGCTGAGTGATTCTCCTTGTGAGTGTGCGGTACGCCCACTCCCTTGGGACAGTGTGGGGGGAGCGGCTGTTGCTTATGTGGCCCTGCCTTGTGCGCAGCTGATGGGTTGCTGTCATGACCCCACCAGCGTCTGTACAGCTGCGGGGCCCCCCACCCAGTTTCCAGACTTATGCATGGGTCAGCCCTCGGCCGTGCGCGAGCACCGATTGCGCGCCATGGGAGGCGGGCGACTGGGTGGCTCATTATGGCTCTGGGCAGGTGAGTTGTGCATGGTGGTACCATATGGGCTAGTGAGGCGTTGACTCATCCTGCTTCGCCTCTAACCCAATAGCGATAGCCTTAGAGGGCAAAGCCTATATTGTACTTTATATATAGCTTTGGCAATATTGTTGCTATACATTCATGCCAATAAAGCTAATTTGAATTTGAATGTTACAACAGCAACGGAGAGACAGTTGTGTATGAGACGAGGACTGTGTCGGCGTTGTTGTAATGTAATGTTATGTAAATGGAAACATCCGACATGCTAACGCACATTAAACTTACAGATGCCCCGATCACCGGGACGAGGAAAAAACAAACCGGAGCCCAGTTCCTTATCCCTGCGGCTTTTAAGCCAATACTATAAAACACTATATTATATAACAGCCTTAAGATGAAAAAACCGAACAGGATGAATAATCACTAAAGCAATTGGCATATTAAATTACATTACTTTATCTAGCCACGGTGTAACTAATTGTAACAACTCATAGTGCATAATTTGTTTGTATTTTTGATTTCACCCCTTAAGAATTCTTAGTGCACAAATATTGGATTCATTTCATAGGTGTAATTTACGCTGGGGATACTGGGGATATGTCTCCATCACTTTTTTTGAAGCATTTGTTAAATATGTTCTGAAAAATGGCTTGCGACAAGAAATGTTAAAAAAACAAATGGAAATACTTTGAGAAAGGTTTATTTGCACAATAAGAAAACATGCAATGCCATTTAAATATAGCAGAAACAAATGTGCATGTCCAAAAAACGTTCACATCATAAGTGAGTGACGTCTTTTAAAAGACGTTGCTCACATCTGACGTTAAAGATAAATATGTATACAACACACATTTATATGAAAAGATGTCACTGACATATCTGTATGGGCTGAAGTACAGTATACAGTTCGAGTTTTGCACCTTGCGTATGGTGTTTAATCACAGTGTTGCATGAATCTACTGTGTATAGAACATATGTGTGAGCGAGGGGGAGTGCGCAATCTGTTAATGAGCCTGCTTGTGGAAAGAAAGTGTCTCAGAGCTGGGTGGTGCGAGTGATGACGCTCTGATAGCAATTTTCAGATGGCAGGCGAAAGAGTAGGGACGGAGCGCGGTGACTGGTGTGCTCCGCTGATTTTACGCATTAGTCTGTTTACAGGTTTTGGGGAGTACTTCTGCCTGATAAAACAGTTATTATAAAAGTCCAGTTAATTTCATTTATACAGCCCAATATCATGAATGACAAATGACAGCATTTGACAAAGCATATGACACCCTCTGTCCTTAGACCTTCGGTTTAGATAAGGAAAAACTACCCCCCATAAAAACCCTTTTAAGTGAGAAAAAACTAAAAAGGCCTCTTGTGGCTCTTGTGGGAGCTGTACAAAATCTGATAAATTGCCTTAAGTGATGTCCCTTGAGGCAATGTCTGTTGGGATGGAGACTACAAGTTTAAAAATGAGAAAATTCTGGCGGTGTGCAGTTAGAAAGAAGTGAGCTTACCAGTCCTCTGTAGCCCGCTCTTCATCTCTGCTTGAAACTAGCAGCTTGAGGCTACATTAGACACACAGTTCCAACCGAACTGTTGGCGGCCAAGTTGCATTGTGGGTAATGTAGGTGCCAGGTTTTGATGAGGAAGAAGAATGCGTTGAGTTAAAAAAAATATATCTCTGGTCCTGCTGCATCAAGTTTAATTAAGCAGTCCAGTTCGAGTCCAAAAGTGTTGTAGGAGTGCAATGCTAGGTCGGTGGAGTACTTCTTTTAATTATGATTTGGATTTTCCCTGAGGCAGCGAGTGGCATGAATGTTAGTGGTTTGGGGAATGTTTGTATGTCTGACTGTGTTCATTTGCATGTATACTGATTGGACTGTTCATACAGGATGTTTTTATTAAGACAGCACCTGAGAATCCTAGATATTACTGTGGCATTATTCCCTCCTTCATCTATTCTTCTCTCTCTTCAGTTCAGTATATGTATGTATATATGTATATGTAGGCACCATCTCCATTTAAAACTCCATCGCTTCCAAATTCTTTAAAATTCCATTTAGAAATTCAATTTATAAATGGAATTGAATTCAATAACCTCTTTTGCCTCTAGTCCAGGCCAAAGCTTTGGGACGCAGCTGTTTACTGGCAGATGCATGGACTGCTTACCATGCACCGCGTGCTGCAGAATTATGTGTGTGTTCACATCTGCGTGTGTGTGCCTGTTGGTGTTTAAGTTAATTTATGTTTATTTCTAAGTGAGTGTATACTTATGCATATGGATTAGCATTATGTGTTTAATTCCAGATGGTAGTTTAATGTAGTGTGAGTCAGGCAGCTAAGAGGGAAAGGCAGTCTGCGCTAGTAGATAAGGCAAATATCTTTTACTTCAGCTGGGGGCAGGAAGCGACTGTCACACTGGAGACTTAAACTTACTGATCTGTCTTTCCAAAATCTGTTACATCATACCCAAACTTCAACTTGATAATAAATACCTGTTGTCAAGCCTCCGGGGCACACGCACTCATCTGGCTAAATTAAAATGAGTAGTTATTTGTCTAATGACACTTGTCAACAGACATGTGAATTGACGTGAAATCCATCCAGTCTGATTATTACTCACATACGCAGTATTTCCAGGCTAATATTTAAAGCCTTAAAAGAGAAACACACATGATTTGCAACATTATCTCACTCTAACAGTTGTTGGTCTTAGTCTGGCAGTTTCGTCCAGTTATGTCACAGATGGTCACTCATCTAACAGATGACAGATGCAATAACTAACTAACTAACTGAACTAAGTGAGTCTTAGTGCTGTCATTGTTAACTGTAGACTGTTTTGTTGGATCTGTTTAGTTGAGCGTACCCAGATATAATAATGCCTAGGTTAGGACAGGCTGTATCTGGTTAAAACATTTTCTAGACATCTATATATGTATAGCGATTACTTACTTTTCTACCAAATTAGCGCAAATTTCCAAATCCATTAGGCAGTAGGGGTGTGCAATATTGACAAAAAATTATATCTAGATATTTTCTGTGATTTTGTCAATAATGATTATTAGACAATATTTGGCATCCTTCAAAAATGTGTTAGTAAAAGTCATATGCAGCTTGTGTGCGTGGTAGAGGAGGAGGAGAGAGAGTGTGTGTGTATGAACGGGTGCGCTAGTAAGTGGCAGCAGAGCAGAGAGCAACGGGTCAGCAATAAGCCCTTAGTTTAGCAGTAATGTACAGTGTAAATTACAGTGGCCAGTGAATAAACAATGTGTGTGTGTGTTGCTTGCCAACTGTTGAAGAAAGAGTGAAGGGGGTTAGTATTGACTTTCGCCCTGGAGAAAAACAAAATCTCCCCTCTGCTTCTCAACTATGGTCTGTGAGACAGAGAGGAATGGTTAACAATAGGATATTAATTGTTGCTTACTAATGATATTTATGGAAAAAGGTCTTTTTTTATGTATTTAAAACTGAAGCATTTAAGTGAAAATAACTTAAAACAGTATGAGTAGTATGAGTAAACCATTTCATCTGTCTGTAACCCTGTGCAGGGGATATGCAACCTGCGGCTCCCGACCTGCATGCAGCACTTTAGCCCCTCTCTAGTGGCTCCCCGACTTTGTCAAAAAATGTTGACTTTTCATTGAGCAGACAACACATCATTGTCAAGTAATCCTCCCAACCCTGGCTGTCTGTTTGATCCCTGCAATACCTGTTGATTTAATGTTGAAACAGGCCTATCCTACACGCATTACCAAACAGTACGCACCAACTATTTTTCCCCTCTCTTTTCCATGCACTTATCAGAATTGCATCTGCCTCCATGTTGAGATAAATAACATAAAAATAAAAAACCATAGGCTTCAGCAAGCTGCAATTTAAGATATTTTTGTTCATTCATTTCTATGCCCCTGTAGCCAAGCTTCATTATGCTGACTGCTGTGATCATTTTTGAATATAAAAGGTGTCTGCAGCATTCAAAGGTTTGAGGTCAGATGTACATTTCAGAGCCTTGTGGTGCAGCACAAAAGGTTGGGCACATTCAGCATCGCATGCACACGCACACGCGCGTACACACACACATACACACACACACAATATGCCACTTAAGTACACTGCTACACCAGGGACTGAACATAGCCCGCTCTGCTGAGACAAATCACTTTGATCTTAACTCAGATACACACATACACGTGCACACTCATGCAATGGGTAAAGTTTGCTGTGCTCCAGGGCAGAGCCTTTTGATTAACCTTTTTATCCAGATCAAAGGAAAGGTTGTGTCTTTTTGCCACATGGGGGTGTTCTCAGGGATGCTGGAGGTTGTTTTTGTGCACATAGTTATTGGTGTGTTGCTGCTGTTTACGCCTGTGTGTGTCGCATAAGTGTGTGTTCGCTCCCAAGTGAGCAAGCTGTTATATGTTGTTACGCTGCTTGGGCCCCCCTACTGTGTGTTGAGTAGTTTACTTTCTCCTCCAATCAGTGAGGAGTAAAAAGACTGGAGGAGATGAACATAAACTGAGCGAAAGAAAACGTAGATGGGAAAGAGGCTTGACAAATGATGACATAGGTGGGAAGTAGGCCTGGGGTGTTCCCAGACCCTATAAAGTGAGAGACATATCTTGTAAGTAATGCCTCTGTTGCCATTGGTAATAAAGAAGTGTGTAAGTTCACCTCACTAGGAGGAAATGTTTTTTTTCAAGTAGTTGGAAAGACCCATGGTCAACAGGAAATGTTCCAAATGCCAATAACTGGATCTAAATAGCTATAAATAGATTGAATTGGATAATGGGCTGTGTCCATCTGTGTGTGTGTGAGTGGGTGTTGCCTCCGGGCTGTTGCAAATAATGAGACATGCACATGCGACCTGTTAGGTCGCTGACAACATTAAACTCATCATTAATTGCCACAGAGATAATGTGCCCTTTGTGGCATGATCACATCTATGAACAGACACACATGCATACACACTAGACTGAACGGTTGTCAGCTAAAAGGAAGTAGAGGGAATACAGGTCATTTCCTTTCTTTCACTCAGTGTGTGACATTTCACTCCAAGATAATTTGGCCGCAAAATAATGTTTGCCGCAAAAAAAACCTCAGAGCTGAGTTGAAGAATCCATTAGACCATTGGTTCGATCTCTGTTCACATACCAATAATGTTAAATCAAGCTAAGTAAAATAAAGACATGAAATCAATATCTTTATATTTTCATCTTTTTACTGCTGCCTTCCATTGTATTTGTCTCTTTTTTCTTTCTCTGTAAAATTCAATAATGACCAGTAATTCTGTGCTCCTCTGAGTTTTGGCATTTTGTCGGCATGATTGTAATGTTTCCTCCTCCTCACCTTATTTTCCCAGCATTTTCGGGAGCACCTCGACAAGCTGTTTGCTCAAGGCATTGGTATGTTAGACATAGCTCTCACTGAGGCCTTCAATCTTCTCAGTGACGTAAGTAATACACTCACGCATGAGCACCCACAGACACACTCACATGCACACACGCATACACACACAAGAAATAAACAGTTGCATGCACAAGATTAATTAGTGCGCTGTAATTAATAGTTAAATTAGGAGAATCGAGCAAAAAACAAGTAAACAAGGCACTTGATGACTCAGGTTACTGGTTTGACATCTCCTCATTATGAACAACCAATTAATCAAACACACATGCACACAAACACTCAAACATTTACCTTCCCTTTTGAAATGCTCATAATACAAAAGCATGCATTCAAGTGTACACTACGATGACAAATGTCACCATTCTGTTTAATGACTCTTCTCTGTAATCTTTGGGAGCTGAAAGTGACCAATCAAGGGAGTGGAGACATCAGTCACTGTCTAAAGTCTGAAAAGTCCACTTGAAAAGCGAGCGAGATACTCTTCTGTGCCCTTGTATCATGTACACGCATTTGTTATGTGTGTGGGTTTTGAGACTAATTAAACAGCATAGGTTTTATTCAAATTGGAAGGGAGCTTGATTTTGTCTTTATTCACCTGCATTAACTTCCCTCTTTTTCTCTCTCTTTATCTCCAGTTCAACGAGACCGGAAGGGGTAGTGAGTGTAGCCAGGCCATTATGTTGGTGACAGATGGGGCAGTGGACACATATGATGCCATCTTTGCCAAGTATAACTGGCCAGAGAGGAAGGTAGTGTATTAAACACACAAACACAACACATTATTGTACAGTTGTACTTCCACGACAGTGGGCAGAAGGCAGCTGAGCTCAATTTTCCATTATGCCTTGTTCACAACACACGACATGAACCTGCAACCTGGTATTACAATGGAGGATGAGCACCGGACTAATGCCCTCCTGTGGCTATGAATGACATTTTTAAACTTACTGTTGAGAATGCATTGTAAGAAAATATGGAATTAGGAAAAAGATCCATTTGACGCAATTTTAAAGGGATACCAAGGATCCGTTACAGATTCTCTCAAATACATCAATCAAGAGAAATAGAAAGATGATGCTTTATAGCGGGAGGGCGTTGATTACAAATTATAACCAGTTACTTTAAAGTTTCAGTGTGTAAGTTTTAGTGGCATCTAGTGGTGAGAGTTGAGAATTGCACCCCACCTCCCCTATCCAAGCGAGTTGTATAGCTACGGTGCCTGAGACAGGACAAAAGATGTCCTCTGTGAGATAGCAGAAAGTTGCCAGTCAAGAAATGAGGTTTCTTTAGATAGATTCATTAAGAAATTATATTTACTTAATTATTCAGTTAAAACGTATGTTTTTATGAATATTATTGTTATTTGTTTATTAATAAACAACAGACACATCAAGAAATGAAGTGCTACATGATGTCTCATACTCCTGTAATACAGTATTTTACAACTTGGGAGGGTTGGCTCATCTGGAGTAACATACCAAAGAAAATGACATCTCAGAAACACTGTCACATCTACTGCATCAAGGATGGCCACTGACAGATAACATGAAAATGTAAGCCTCACTGTTTCTGCACCATAGTCCATTATAAACCACATAATACATGAAGTTTACAAATGCATTCATGTCAGGTGAGGATCAAGGCTCCTCTCATTTTGCTTAATTTAATTGTTTTTATTTTATTTTTTAAAATACAACAGAAACACAAAGACAGCCATAATTTCAGTTTGTGGTAAAACGGTGCAACGTTTTTAATGAGCATTTAGCATGTGAAACTACAAATTACACAATTATGTGCACAGTGGCGAAGCAATATAAAAAAAAAATATATTTTTTAATGCAAATTTGGAAAATATTCATTATTGGTCACTTGATAGGCACACGGTCATGTTATGTGTCACTATTAGCAGTAAAATAAATACATGTTTTCCACCAGGGCAGTATTCAACAGAGGTTTAGCTGCTGATCTGAGCTTCCCTGCTGTTACCGTTTTATTGCAAATAATATTCATCAGTGGTTTGTCTCAGGAAAGTAAGGGCACATTTCTGTTCACGTTGCAAAGTCATAACAGAGCACTGTAGAATAACTACATTAAATTACAATCTAACAACATATTTTTTCTACCAGGGCAGTAAAGGTTTTTCTGGCTGATCTGAGCTTAGATCCTGGAAGCTACATTTTATTGCCAATTAGTGATCAGCTGATTGTCTCAGAACATAACCGACAAAGCCAAAACATAGAGCTGGAGAGAGAGAGTCACTACATGAAGTTAATCTAAATACATATTTTACACCACAAGCCAAAGCACAGTGCTGGAGAATAACTACATGAAATTAATCCAACTACATGTTTTTCTACCAGAACAGTAAAAGTTTAGCTGGCTGATTGCTTCCATGCTGTAAGCAAACGTTACCGTTTTATTAACAATTACTGATCAGCTGATTATCTCACTAACGTAACCGGAAAAGCCAAACCACAGCGCTGGAGAACAACAAGGCTACATTCACAATTAATCCAACAAGATAAGACACTGACAGGGGAAACACACCAGGCTCTGTGATTATGGCCAGCTTGTAGCTAAAGCTATCTAACAACAGCTTTAAAGTCCAACTAACTTAAATACCTGTCCAGCATAAAACAACAAACAACAAAAAGAAGACAACTTCAGCTCCGCTTTGAAAACATCTGTCCCACATTATAGCTTTCCATCTGGGAAAATCCACACCGATTATGTCCGTGATTTATTGCCATCATCTGTCTGCATCTGTGGACTCCTCTGGCTTCATGGTATAAAGATCCAAGGCTGTCGGCTCTCCTGCTAAATAACTGTGCTCGTTCATTTGTTCAAATGTCACTTCTCTTCTTACTTCTAATGAACCAGAGGACTATTCAGAGACTGTTTATTATTATTATTATTATTTCCTGTTCTACTTCTATTGACGCATTTTCTGTAGTGACGGCATCTATACTGCCGGAATTATACAAGCAGAAGAAGAAAGCTGTGATGACGAAACGCGCTCTGTAGAGCTATTTGTCAGTTGGCAGCTATTGTAGAAACATGACGACAAAATACTGCAGCGTCCATAGAAGGGGGTGCCCGCGGTTATGTAGATAAAAACAGCTCATTCTAAGGTAATAAAAACATAATGGTTCATTATGCAAGGTCTTTACACATCACTGAAAACGTAGATATTATATTGCATTTCTGTCAATGAATCCTCAGAAATATTACACACTGAACCTTGAACTACATGAGAAATACATATTTGTAGAGAAATACTGCCCTTCTAACTGAAAGAGAACAGCACGCCTGATCACTGTAAAAAAAACTTTAAAAAATGCATCAGTGTTTCCCAGATAGAGACACTGTTTTTGCTGTCACATTTCAGAGCATGTTTTTGCCAAGTATTAGTATTTGGCTGAGTTGTTAGAGCAATATTTTTGACAAGAAGAAGGTATTGACCAGGCCCAGTATGGGGTCCTTTCAGAGGGCTTCAAAACAGAGTTAAGTATGGTCCTGTCTCTGAGGACCGAGCTGTCTATATGCTGTCCTGCAAGGTAATTGTGGTGCTCTTTTGACAGGCCATGAAATGAAATGGGAGGACAGAAGGAGAGAGGGGATGGAGAGGAAGAAAAATGGTTATTCTTATTTTCTTCTGTAAAATGAAGCCCACAGGTTCTTCACCCTTAGGATAGAAGGACTGTACTAAAGGCTATGGTGGGCGTATATACCCTAAACACATACCCTATACACATGCATATGAATGTGACTGTATGGGTGCACATACAGTGCAAATTTCCATTGCCTCAGGTAAGTTGTTTAACATATATTATTAGCCAATTTTAAACTTGAATCTGTTTGAGCTTATGTTTCTTTGCATTTATATGGGTGCGTATTTGTTACCATAAATGTTGCACTTGTATTACCATGTATTTGTGTGTGTCTGGTTGTCACAGTTGAAGCTGCTCGCCAACCTTCCCTTCTCACTCCTGCCTCAAGGCTGAACAGCAGCGAGCGGAGAGGGGACAAAGCTTGTAGATAGTTTCATTTAGAAGAAGCCCCGCTGATAATGGAAGTCTTCGGTCTCTGTCACTCTCTTTACTCTCTCTCTCTCTCTCTCTCTCTCTCTCTCTCTCTCTCTCTCTCTCTCTCTCTCTCCACTGCTGTTTTTTAATGACTTCCTTTTCAACCAGCCTTACTTCTTCACCACCATATAGCATCACACCGAGAATATAGGCATGCTTTGAAAAAACTGAATGCAAATAAGTTTATAGCTGCATGCAGATGGCATTTATTCCATAAAGCTATGAAGAAAAGATCATAAGATCATAAAGAAAGCGTTGCCATTAAAAACAGTGTCTACTGATAAAATACTCAAAAACTTCAAATACATTCCATAATGACTTTTTCTTTCATGTTACACCACTGATTATTTTTAGAGCGATACTGTCACAGTTTTCAGATAACTGTCTAATGTAGATAAAGAATGTTTTAGAAACTGTTTCACATTTGTCTTTACTTTTGTAGCATGACCTCAAAAAGTATAATGTACATAATAAAAATACAAAGAACTAAAATGTTGTACTCCCAAAGACCACTGTGGTGGTTTATTTAAGAGCATTGGTCTCCCTGACTTTTAGTGTCTTTTCACACCTAACCTGGTTGGTGTGGTTAAAACAAACCCTGGTGTGTTTGCCCGCTTAGTACAGTTCATTTGGGCTAATGTGAAAGTTCTGAATCACACTCTGGTGTGGACCAAACAACCACACGAGACCCTTAGAGGAGGTGGTCTCGGTCCGGTCTCAAACGAACTCTCGACGTACATGATCTGACCTTGATCCATCCCACTTACCACTAACATATCATTCTTTTTCATTTACTTTATGATTTGTAGAGGTTGACATTTGTTTTTTCAGTTGCCAAGCAAATACATTATTACCTTTATCCCCCAATTCATAATATCTCCTGTTGTCATTTCTTCACAGTGGTTTTGTTTGAGAGTTCTCATGTCAGTTCAAAGCTTTACTTTCAGGTCTTACACATTATATTTTAGGTTGTCATTTTGCTATGCAGAACAGTACAGAGCGATTCAGCACAGGGCAACACAAGACAATGCAGGGCAATATAGGAAAAAACACTGCATTTTTCAAACATACAGAGAATATTAAATCAAAGAGCATCAATTACAGTACATGTGTGTGACCAAATGCTATTTTAACATCAAGCGACGTAGTCTGCATCTGCCTTTAGCCAAAGGGAAAATTCATCCACATTTTCGAGCAGGAGCCAGATACAGTCAAACCCAGCAGGAGTTCCTTAAAAATTAATGTTTTCTAAGCTAATAAAAATGCAATACCTCCTTAAGCCAGCAAGTATTAGGGGGTGATCAGAGGTTTTACAGTTCAGTCATGCAGTGTAGCAGGAAAATTTTGACAGAGCAACCTTAAAGTGCCTATGCACACTAAAATAAAATACAGCATTGATTAGAACAGCAGTGGTGATATCCCATGACTCAAGAAGGTTGACCATTTCCTGTCTGTAGTGGCGCCAAATTCCTCCAACCATCTGAGAGTGTAGCCTCCTGGGCTCTCCCCAAACACCTGATCTTCTGACAGATTGTCTTTGTTTGGCACATAGACCGCCCTCTGGGACAAAAACCTGGGTTGTGCCATCAATGTATTATGAAAACTGGATATGGTGTTGCAAGATGGCACAGATTCATACCAATTAAAAGATGATCACTGAGCACATACACTGAAAAAGTTTTTCAGCTTGTCGCACATCAGTATATTTCTCTGCCTGAGTCAGCCAACTCTTTATTGCAGCTAATTCTTCAAATTGTAATTGTTTTGAGATTAATTCTTAAATGTGGGTGGTGCTAATGTTTTTGGTAATATGGCAAAAAAGTATTTTGGGGCTAGAGTGAGTCACATGATTGGCAATTTAGACAGTGGCCACTATCACTGCAAAAAACACTGCACAGGCACAGCACTGACTGTGGGGGCTTGTGGTGTTCCCATTTCCACAACTGTGAGGCAAAGGGAAGCTAGACAACCCTGCCAATTGATAAAAGATGCTGCATGCTGTCTGTTCTCACCAGCATTGGCTGACCTTGAAGGTGAAGGTATAGAAAAATTGGAATGTACTTCCCCCAGCTCCAGGAGATTGATGTGCTGGGCTACGACCATCCTTGCCCATGCCCGTGCCCTGTCCTTTGTGCCCCTTATCTGTCACTACCATTTGGCAGTGCTTCATGAGGCCCCAGTGCCTGTCCTGTGCCAACATTGTTTCTGTTGTCCCAATAGCAAAGAGCTAACCATAACTGCCTAGAGACTACTCTGCAACACTACAGCCTATAAGGGGGACTCCTTGCGCTCAGTCCCACAAATGAGGGGTACAGATGTACCGGGCACATGTGTAGTAGGGCCAGCAGAATGGCTGGCAATACCAAGAACCCTAAGAGACAGAAACACTGCCTCTTCTATGTGCGAGTCAGTAGTGCAACTATCCACCATTAGGCCCAAAAACCATGTCCTCTGATAAGGCACTTGCCTGCTCTTGCCCCAGTTAAAGCCACATTCATAACCTTAGACTAGAAAAATCACCAATAGAGAATCAACATCCCAAGAACAGACAACTCAAACTTTTTCTTAGACTTGGAGAGCAGCAAAGTCTGTACTGTCACACAAACATACATATATATTTTGCACACATCTCTACATGCTCTCCTACAATCAATCTAAAATATAATTGAATTTCAATAAAAACTCGTCATTAGAGTGATTAGAAATGAGAAATTCCTGAGTCTTGGCCAAGATTGATTAGAAATGGGCCTGTAATGCTTTAGAGTTGTTGGGTCACCTGATTTTAGTAATAGTTGAACAGAAACGGTCTTCCAGAAAAGGAATTTCATTAAAGGTGAAAGATGGATTAAAAAGATTGTTAGTGAAGGAAAAATAAATTCAGCTGCTAACTTTAATAAGTGTGACAATAAAAGAAGATTATCGGGGTTTTCTGATTTGCTAATGTTTAAAAGTTTGAATGCCTTCACCACTACGGTAGTAACAATTAAATTAAAAGGCTTGCTATGTCATAATACAATAACTTAAGGACTCAAAGGCAGAACTGGGAACAGTTCGAAGGGGTAACAAAGGGGTTTCATTGAAAGGTACAACGGAGGACTGGGTGGTAGGTTCCAACAGGGCAGAATGGAGAACACAGAGGAGGGGAGTTTGTCCAGGCAAGATGTGAGCAGACCGGGGTGTGGCGTTCAGCAGAGTTCCCGGAGGTAGTGTGATCCTGGGCAGAGAAAAACAGGTTAATCCAGGGAAGAGAAGAGAAGGCAGAAATTACAAGGAATCTTACGGGAGCAGATAGTTGGCCTTGACACATGTACCACATGTAGTTAACTGACGATCTGGCAAAGAATGTGAGGAGGACTGGGGTTGAAATACTGCAGGAGCTTGATTAGTGGAATGAGGACCAGGTGCGCCGCTGGAGACAGTGAGTGTAGCCACGCCCAGACAAACACAGACAGGGAGGACAGACAGAAAACACAGGGAAGGGGGGAACAAAAGAACACAAGGTAGTGGGGAGATTCTGCAGTACCACAACATGCTAATGGTTATTGACAGAAACGTTGTTTTAAAAAAGCTGTACATGTACTTTTACATGAATTTACACAGGAACGAATGAGACATATGTTTTTCCAAATCAAGATCTCCAAACTAACATAAGAAAACCATACTCCTCAAAATATTTATTTTTAATGCTTCGTTACAGCATATGTGGCTTAGCTTTAGGATTAGCAACAGTTACTATGTTAGAAAGTACACATCTGTTTATCCAAAACAGGGATACTTTCCCAAATGAAACAATTATCAGCCTCAGCACACCGGGCCCATATGCAGTACAAACCAAATACATTTTAGGAATCATCACTACAACCCTAATGGATGTGGTTTTGGTTTCAGGTAGAAACCTACAGTTGATAATAATAATATTGAAAGATCGTACATAAAAGATTAAATGTAAGAGGACACAATTTTATGCCATAACAGCCTGTTGTTACTTTTGTCAGTGCCTGTTGTGGATATTAAAACACATGTAGCCTTACCGAAGTACTTACAGTCTTTAAACATTTGTGAGAATGTTTACACTGGAGATTAAATCAATAAATAATGGAGTTGAGGGCTGAATATCTTATGTAGGAGCATGAACAAATTATTTTTGCATCCATGTATTCTAGTGTTTCAAATGACATAACCGTGTGTACATGGGTTACTCTTACATGTGAGTGTCAATTCATCTGTGCATGCATGGATATATGCAGATGTGTATACTTGTATGTTGTGCATTTGTATTCTTGCATGCATGTGTATTTTTAGTCCTGCATATGTAGAATTTGTGCAGTCAAGTAGGTTGAAGATTGCATGCTGTGGCTCGAGCCCCGTCTAGATTTTTTTAAATCTCCACTGTACTTAACTCAGCTGTAAACCCCTTCCATATTTAATAACTAGTCCGCTGTAGTTTGACCTCCGTCTTGGCCACCAGTGAAGGAAAACACATAACCACAAACAGAAAATCGCACAGTGACACATCTTACCCATAGCCCTACATAGAGTGGTTTCGATCACACCGGCTGTGTTGTGTTTATCTGTCACTCTAGCAATGTCATTCAGGTTTACATGAATAGAGGATGATTATGGTCTAGATAACGAAGCCTGCTTAAAAATGACAGTCTGACAACTGTGCTTATTCATAGTTAAACGCATTACAGTTGACAACAGACATAAAATACCCATACTACAAAATGAGAGCCTAGAATTAGCTGGCTGTGGTTGAAATCTTTGTCAGCTAAAGCTGTTAAAATGACTACTGAATTTATAAGAAGAGTTGGATTTATGACACTATGCAGTAATAATGAAATATATATAATTTAATATGGACATATTCTTCAAAAAGGAATTGGTAAATTTATATACAAATTATATTTTTCAGAACCTCTATTAAGAGCAGTCATCCAAAATCAGATGAAGACAAACATCTAGGCGTGTGTGCATGCGCATAAAAACATACACACAAACACAAACAGACACGTGCTGTCAGGGTAAGGGGAGGCAGTGAAAAATGCAGGCATGGGAGCTATGGCAGCTGTGCCCCCAGAGGCTTGCATCTGGTCCAATCTGGCAACCTACACACACACACACACACACACACACACACACACACCTGCCAACTACACCTGCTGCTAGAGCCAACGGAGCACTGCCGGGTAAAAATTGGGTTTGGCAGCAGAGAGTTTAGAAGATTCTCTGGATGGAGCACATAAAGCTTGGATTTGGCTTTTTCAGCGAAAAATATTTACCTCATCATTCTAATTACAGATTTATATAATTATTTTGAAACCCTTATCTGTTAATACTTAATTGTTTAGTTTTGTGAGTTGATATTAAAATATATATATTTGAAAATAAATATAAAATATTTGAATTTTTTTAAATAAAATAAAATCTAAACGACAAATTTAAGACTTTCATGAGTCCATAATCGACTGTTAAACAAGGAGAAAGGGCCGGAGAATTGCTGGCAGATAAAGACACAGCCTTCTGTCTGGCTTTTACAGTGTTATCTTCTATACAGTGGTGTGGTGGGCCCTATCAAAATGCGATTAAAATGACTGACGGAAGCTATCTGCTTATTCTCCACAGGTCCGCATATTTCCATACCTGATTGGTCGAGAGTCAGCCTTCGCAGATAATCTGAAATGGATGGCGTGTGCTAACAAAGGTAGGATCTTACAATACATGCATAAACATTCTACTTTTTTCTCCTCATAATCTGTTTTTGCTGAAGAAAGTTGCTACATGCTGTCGTCTGGTGGGTGAAAATGAGCTCAGGATTTGTTTGGGGTGTTTGGCGAACGTATCTGTGTGCGTGCATGTAGTTGCATAGACATGTGTTTGTCAGTGCTCATCAGTATTAGCACCTGTATGTGACAGCAGGCAGCTGGTGCCAGTTGCACAGACCAGATTTGTCGCATTACATCTTCTTCAAAGCCTAAAGTCCAAACTATCTTTGCGTTATACCACTTTCCAGCTGCTTTGTGTGTAGTCATGGTTGTCTCAGTACTTAGAGCACTTTCCTTTAGGTTCTATATTTAGCTGGGAGGTGGGTGACAGAGACAGTCTGGCTCCATTTCCTCAGGCTGCTGTAGATAAGGCAGGCAAGCCATAGGTCACATGAGTGGGGTGCATGTGTTTTTTAGCTGTGTGTGAGTATATGTGTATAGATAAGAGGACAAGGGCACCCACAGTTTTGCTTAGAAGTGATACCAGAGAACCCATCCAGTCAGTTTGAGGGTGTTAGTGGTGATGATGAGACCTCCGCGCGCGCACGCGCGTGCGTGTGTTTGTTTGTATGCCGTATGATGATTCAGACTTATGACAGTGACATCCTCTCTTCTCTCTGCTCCCTAGGCACAGCATCTCTATAAGTACAGCAGAAATGTGTTTTTATTTCTTCGCTGTTTTATGAGCAGGTGAAGGCTGTTATGTAAACATTTCTCCCTATTCCCTTTGAGTGGAGCAAAGAATATTTTTAAGATTCTGGAAATGCTAGTATCACAGCACAGGTAGTACTGGTAAAATATTTTGGTCTAGGGGATTTAATTACCTCTAAGCCTTATGGCTGCACCAGCTTCTAAAAGCCTTTGCTAACAAGAAAGGGACGCAGGCCTTGCCCGAAGCCTGGATGAGCTCGACTAACTTTCCTGTCATTCCACTTCAGTGATGCTCACTCGAATTGGTGCAGTGGGTTTGGTTTGCGTTTATTTCATTAAGGTTAACAAATAGAAAACTATAGAAACTATACAATAAGGCATCAGGGATGAGAGTTATCATTCATTGTCCGTCACACTTTTAACAAAAAGCCTTCAGCTGCTCTCCTGTCTTCTTCCTCTCCTCTCGCTCCCCCAGCGTCTACTAGTCTTGGCTGGCAACCAATCAAATGACAAATGACAACCTGTGACCAAGACACTAAAATACAGCACTTTTTGAATGTTCATAAAACATTGTGTATTCCATTAATTGATATTCTATACACATATCATACATATGGAAACCCCAGTTCACATACAGTACATTTGTGTAATTATTGTCTGGACTAAGAGAAATCCTTAAATGCTACATGATATTTTAGACTATAGGTTCCAACTTTGTGGCCACAATTTACTACGAGAGGCTCTCCTGGTGTGGTAAATGGTAATTGGACTGTACTTCTGTAGAGATTTTCTACCTACGCTTTACAGTTGGCCTCTGATTCACTCATTCACACACACATTCACACACAAGTGACAATGGATGGCCTGTCCGTCAGGAGCAACTTAGGGTTCAGTGTCGACATGTGGACAGGAGAAGCCAGGGATGGAAATGCTAATCTGGAGATTAATCGACAACCCGCTCTACCTCCTTTGCCACAACCACCCTGTGTGCGTCTATCTTTGGAAAGTGTCAGTAAATAGTCATAGCCGAGGTGTTTATCATAGTTAACACAGTTTGTGCCCTGTTTATCTCATTAAGCTTTAAATATAGCACTGTTATCAGAAGGTCCATGTGTTGTCTTTACTGCCACAGAAGAGAAATGATAAGCCCTTGTTAAGACTTGTGAATATTACCATCAACAATGTATGAGAGACCCTGAGACTACGTTCAGCCAGTGTTCTGATTTATATGCTTGCTGGGGATTCAATATACAAAATATACCTTGTAGTTTTGCCCATTAGGTTACAGTTGAGGACGGTCGACAGACTTCAGCTTAAAGGTTCAGTGTGTAAGTTTTAGTGGAATCTAGTGGTGAGGATTGTGAATTGCAACCTAATTACTCACTCAGCACTCACCCGTCCCTTTGCAAGCGCGTAGGAGGAGCTATGGTGGCTGACACGCGGCTCTTGTGCTAAATAATACGTTTGGTACTACTACTACTACTTCTTTTTTTTCTTACGTCATATTCAACATAGTGACAAAACGCACTCTGTAGAGCAGTTTATCCGTTTGGGCAACTATAGAAACATGGTGGCTCAACATGGCAACCTCCTTGTAAAGGGGACCCTCAGTATATGTAGATAGAAATGGCTCATTCTAAGGTAATAAAAACATACTAGTTCATTTTGTAAGGTCTTTATACACCACTGAAAACAGGTTTGTATTGTAAGGTAATAAAACTATAATGGTTCATTATGTAAGGTCTTTATACACCACTGAAAACATAGTTATCACATATTATATTGCATTTTTGTCAATAGATCCTTCTAAGTTTTACAGCCTAGACCTTTAAATGAACTTTCAAATCCAAGCAGACATATACAAGCCTGTTTGGAGCAGATCAAAAACACACTTTAAACTTTAAAATGTTTAAGAACCCTTTAAAAACTTGAGAACCACTGATGTAAGGGCATTCACATACATGTAGCTCTGCCTCATATCATTTTTTGTCTCCACCTTGTCCTTTATTTTCATGTATCTCCTTGTTGTGTCTTTTTGCTTGTATCATCCAAACCAAGGTCCTTTAAAAATATATTAATGCCCTCATCCTGACCAGAACATGCTATGGCTGTCCTGTCCCGTATGTATGACAGGTGTACCATGTCACTGAAAGCAGGGAGCATTCATTTTTTCTCCCCCCAGCTCATCTCCCTGGCCTCAGTGCCTCAGCCCGAAGGACGCCCTTAGCTTTCCAGAGGGAGTAGTCATTCTTCATTCACCGCTGTGATGAACGATGCCGCTAGAATGAGGCAGCTTGCTTTGTGTGTGATGCGAGTCTGTATGTGTTTCACAGCCAGATTCACATGTCTCTGAGAATGAAAAGGAGGAATCTGTCAAGGTTCACTTCCAGGTCGATAGAGTAAAGTTGATTGCCATTTGCACAAGTATGTTGCTGTACAGGTACATTGGAGTTCTTGTGCGTCTCTCTGAATCATCTTTAAAAAAGTTAACAAATACAATAAGGCAATGAAAATAAAAAACGTATATATATATAAATGGTAAATAAAAAATGTATATATATAAATAAAAAAATAGAAGGAAAATATGGTCAGTAAGGTCAGTAAGGAGTGAGATATGTTTTCCCTCCTTAATGTCCTGTGCCATGAGCCTGAAAGTGGCTGGAAAGCCTCTCTGCAGTTTTGATGACCCGCTGCAGCGATTTCCTTTCAGCCAGGGTGGAGTTACCATACCACACTGTGATGCCGCTGGTGAGTTTCCTTTCAACGAGTCCTCTGTAGACTTGGGTGAGGAGCTGGCGTCTGAGGCTGGCCTTCTTAAGCAGCCTGACGAAATACAGCCTCTGCTGAGCTTTTTTCACTGTAGCTGTTCTGTTTTAGCCCAGCTAAGGCTCTCATTTGGGGGGATGCATGACATCCCTCATGGATCAGTGTGATGTGTCTAGACTCTTTTCTCCCTGTGGTGTAAAGGTCGTTGCCGGGAATGATGACCCCAAAATCTGTTTCCTCCAGCTATGATTTTCTCCTTGGCTGCCTTGCGGTGATGAAAGCAGTTTGCTGTTTTTAGGGATGGGTGGATATGTAGGGGTCTCTTTCTTTACCCTTATTCTCTTGTGTCACTTCTTGTCCTCTATCTCCCTCTGTCTTACTGTTGTCCTGATTCCCTCTCTTCCTCACCCCTTTTCGGCCCCCCCTGCTGAGGTAACACTATATTCCCTCCTGCACATGCACATTAGCATCATAATGGCGGCATTACCATTGTAGGAAATGGCATCACATTTGGTTTAACAGAGATAGTTTTTTATTGCATTAACATACCACTTACCCATTCACAAACCCATGCTGGTTTGCTCTCACTTGTATATCACTGCAGGGAGTTCTTCAGCTATTACTCATACATGTATCCCAGTTTCCATTTGCTTCATCAAGCAAATATCTGCTGCCTGCCTTACTGTATTCTTATATTGAGCTGTATACTGTATTAAATTTACCAAGGTAAATAAGATGGGCGCAATGGCCTGGAAAAGATCAAACAGCCAAGATAATATTGCAACATTTCCTGCTATGTGAAACAGTTCACTTCTTACCTTTGCTTTGGGGCAGCAAAGTGAGACTGAACCTGTTCACTTTCCATTGTTTGCAAGCATCTAAGTTAAATAATTCAGCATCTTTTCTCTCGTCTAACAGGGTACTTCACACAGATTTCCACATTGGCAGATGTGCAAGAGAATGTGATGGAGTATCTCCATGTGCTGAGTCGTCCCAAGGTGATCGACCAGGAGCACGACACGGTGTGGACTGAGGCCTACATCGATAGCACTGTGAGTTGACTACGTCATCTCTCACATGGCACTGGACTCCAGTTCCCACACTACTCACTAACCGCGCACACTGGGTTGTATACACTTTTGGCCCAGATCGATTTATCCATTTCAACTTATTCTACTAAGAAAACTTCATCCATAATGTACTTTGTTGAAGCTTGTGTTAATAAAAGTAAATTTTCATGTTCAGGATCTGATGAACTATATAATCCAAAGGTGAATAGTAGTGATAAAATGCGAGTCGAGGCCTGACAATGGGTTTTGCTTTTGTATGTCTCAGACTGAATGTGCAAAAGTGTGTATGCACTGTGCAGCAGATGGAACCATTAAGTGAATGAGCCTCCTGTGTGTGTTTGGGAGTTGTGTAGCGTGAGTAGAACATACTGGGGCACATTGGTGAGTTAGTCTCTGATCTGATCTCTCAACGTCATACCCTGGCCAAACACGCACAGATACACCTGTTATGAAATGGCAGTGAATAACCACACACACTATAACATTGCTCAACACACTCAGATACTCACATGCATAGCTAAATCCCCGATACACAGCTTTATAGTTCTCTGGCACAGACATTATCATTGCTTAAACAGCCCAAAGGATAATGCCTGACCTACAGTATAGGATCTATATACTGTAGTAATTGTATGTAGTATGTAGCAATATACTATAGTATTCATGCATGCACATGCTTCTCTTTTGTTAAAGTTATTGTGTTTGGCCATGAAGAGTGAACAGCAGCCATTTGTCCTCCTAAATGCCCTCTAGCAGAAATACTTACTGGCTATCAACACTGCATGGAAATGGACTCTTTCTCTCTGCGATCCTCTTCATATTCCTCATATTTTACCTTTTTCTGTCTTCCTCTGCTTATTTGTTTCTCTTTGCCTGCATTATCCCATTCCATTTATCACAGTCAAAGTACATTTACCCAACACTGACTCAACAGTAACAGCTTAAGTGTTGTTTCCTCTGCTGTGACCCTCCCAACCATAAAGCTCTCCTCTGTCACTGTTTTTAAAGTTGCAGTCAAAGTCAGTGTCAGTGGACTTTACGCGCCCACTGGTGCTGGCACGCCATTCAGTGGAAACCGCACTGAAAGGCTTTCTTACAGTCATCCACAAGCGTATTGACCCTTTCTCTCCTCCTCCCCTCCTCCTTAACCTGTTCTCTTTAGCTCCCCCAAGCACAAAAGGTAAAAATTCTGATTTGAGGTCATCACTGTATTGTGCTGTGTTGAGGCCTGGTGTGTGTTCATGTGCATTTCATGTGCATGTGCGTTTTTGTCTCTGATCTCTGCCAGACGACGGCACAATTTTGGGTGAACTAACTACCATACTGACCCATGGCATTTTCTTGTGTGTCAGTGTCGTATGTCGCTCCTCAACCTCCTGAGTCAAACCATGCATTGTGGTTGTCATCGGTTCAGTTGAACGCTCTCCTCTGCACGTCTGATAAAGCACACGCACACACGTTTGTGCACACGCTCACACTCATTGATCATCGGTGATGCTATGTTGGCCGTGCTTTGCCAGTGTCTCCAGGGCTGGCAGTGTGACCATGTGTGTAAATGTGGGGCTACGTTTTGCTCTTTTGCCTGTGTGATTTTGTGTGTGACAACAAGATTGCCTGTGTTATTTGTTTTGGTGGAATTCTCCAGAATAAGCTGTTTTGTCATCTTCTGGGTGAAAATCCAATAGCCTATAATGACTAGCGGGATGATCTGTACTGATGCCTTTTTTATCGTTTTCAGTGTTTTATTTTTCAGTGTTTTATGAATCATATGTGGGCTGAGATAAGCAGCTCTATAATCATAACAATGATGATGGCGGAACAGAAGAGTGCTCTGCCCCCCATCAGCATGAGCTGAGCACAGAGCAGTCCCATTAGACAGCTGGCAGGCCATATGTCTGACATAGTATTGTTAGTGTGATAGACCAAGCTTATTGACATTGATGCGGCTCAGCAGAAAACAGAAATAGATATCACATTGTCAGACATGATAATTGGGATTAGCGAGGAATCTGCACTGCTTCTTTGGATTTAATCACCCCAGCACAGCTCTGGCCTGGGTGCGAGGAGCGCACATACACAGCAGCCCGTTGAAAGTAAAACAGACAGTGACAGAAAGACATGCACACCCTGAGTGGTGATAGTGTCAGATAAGAAGTTAGCAAAACTCTTGGGATTGGCTCAGTGTGAGGAAAATGATGAGCATGTGGTATTTATGTTCATGGGCTGTATCATCTTTCCAGATGTATCCGTCATCATATCTTTTATCTCTCCTTTCCATCCCTCTCAATGCAATCCAATAATCTCTCTACCCTAGCGTATCTTTCTTTCTTCCTCTGTTTCACTTTGCGTCACCCTCTGCGGCTTCATCCATCATTCTCTGGCTCATTTGGCTTTGTTTCCCACTCTGTCGGATGAACTGACACCGGAGTGCAGGGATGATGGGAGGGAGGTGGGGGTAAGAGCAATGTGTCAGGGGGCAGGGGTAGATCTTTGAGGACAAGTGTACAAGTGTAGTGAGGGTTAGAGTAGTAGTGAAAGTTGGGAACAGAATGTAAAGGAATTAAAGAAGGATGTGAGGCTGAGAAGAGGGTTTTGCACTGAAATTCAAAGAACAAGGTCGATACTTGCTAAAGCATGAAGACAGACAAATGGGGAAAGATGAAAATGAGAAAATTGAAGTAGTAAGATGTTCTAAGTGTCATGACAGATGAAAATAAACTCCACCATGTCAAAGCAGAAGCGTGCAAAATATTGATTTAGGTAATTGAGAGAGTACATACATATATACCAAAGCACCTGTGCAGCAGAAACGTGTGTAAGGTCTGTGCCAGCTCTTTCCCCATTGTTAGTTTTCCCACATGAGACCACAGGGGGCTTTGGCTCCAGGGCTCACACACCAACATCATAAAACCTGGTCTCCAAGGAAACAAGGGTCACCTCATCCACCAGAACACAATTTGTCACAGCAACCTAGATTACGAGGTGTCCTGAGAGACACCAAACACGAGGCAAGGGTGTGTATCTGAGCTCTCTAAAGGGGTGTAAGTGTGGTTAGGTGTGGGAATTTGTGTCTGTGGGGAGCGAGTGTATTAGAGCCCAGAGGGGTTCTTTTCATTCTCTGACCCACAGCAGGGGAAAGAACTTACACACCCCATTTACTCTGAGTGATACAGATAAAGACACAGAGGCAATGGTGATGCAAATGTGTTCAGTTCTGACCTTGCATTAGAGGTTGCAGGTTTTGTATGATAAGTCAAATTCTAGATACAGAGCACTCCCTTAGGGACTTGGGGCATGCTCACGTTGGAGGACAGTTATCTAGGGTTCAAGGGTGTGCTTCATTTTTCTCCCGGGTTAGGATAATGAAGCACAGGTTTAAAGGTCTTTCCACCACTGGGTAGGGCAAGTGCAGATCCTCTGTAGCTGTGCTGTTGGCTTTGAATCCAACAGATGCAGTTGCTGGCTGCCTTTCTCCATGTAGCTCTTGCTCTCTGCTTAATTACACTATGCCATTTCTCAGAGCAGCTGGGCGGGACAGATTTTCACCAAATGCACATATACCGAAAACAAACCATCTTAGATTAGTGTTGAATTACAAAGAGTACACATTTGATGGGACTGCTCAACAACAGTTTGTGTGGATAGACAATAAATGTCAGTCCATACACTTAAAGACCATTGATATATGATCCAACAGACCTGAGCTTAGAAATAGATTTTGTATTTTTAGATGAGCCTCTGCTCGTTTTCCCTGTCCTTTCATCGATCCCGTTCTCCAGCGGCGAGGCTGTCCATTGTTACAGCAGCTGTAAGGTGTGCTTTGTTCTCTCTTTGATGTCTAATACTGCATCCTGGATTGCTATTACCAGTTGTCTGAGCTCAAGTCACCAATTCCCCTTTCCCCAGTGTCTGAGGGAGACAGAATGGATGCTAGTTTCCTGTCATTACCTATTATTACTGGAGGTAAAGGGGGTGGGGGTGGAGGTGAGTGATGGCGGAAGGAGAGTGTACAGGGGGCATGTAATGTCCAGCTAAGAGGATTGGAAAATGGGGTAGTTCCCTAAGAAAAAGTACTACCGTAGTACTATCCGTAAGTCAGTCTAACAGAGTCAAAGAAAATAATTCTCCATTGATTGCTGCAGCTGAAATGGATCATGTGTGCCACCCCATCAAACTTAACCCAATTGTGGATTTTGTCGAGGGATTCATATTGCACTTAATGGACCCATTACATGTAGTGACTTCAACATAAAGTGCGTGAGTGACTGACCTTTAGACAGTTTTGACATCTCTGAGTGGACAAGGTCAGACCACGTTTTGCCACACGCAAACCCTTCCCCCAGTATCTTCATAACAGTGTCAAGCTCTCATCTCTAATGGATATCATCGTCAGATACAGACAGCCACTGGAAAGATAAATATCATAATTATTCCTGCAGTCTTTAGGGAGAGAAGATACCCAGATCCAAACTAGAAGCACTGCCTTTGGATAAGCTTATTCTGCAAGAGATCAAAGGCAGCCTGTGATTGAACACATTTTAAGGCAAATAATAAACATGAATAAAACATGTCATGGAAGTTTTGTAGGTCCCACAAGAAGATAATATGACTAGGCTGCAGAATTCCTATCAGGCTCACTACTTAAGGAATGAAATGCAGCTTGAGATAATCTCTCACTGAGTGTCACTAAGCAAAATGATTTATACAATGTGCATGATGCCATCCAACGTGCTGTATGTTGTAAGTATAACAATAATGTTTCATCATTAGCTTCCCTCTTCTCCCTCCCTCTGTCTCTCTGTCTCTTTCTTACCCTCTCAATTGCTACCTTTCACTGTTCTTCTCTCATGACTCACTCAGTTGGAGGACGGTCAAGATCCGGTTCTAATGACCACAGTGGCAATGCCAGTGTTCAGTACCAAGAACGAGACTGTAAGTGCACATAGAGTACTATAGACCCAATAGCCTATTCACTGTCACTCCCATTATGTTTCCCCAACATTTTGTTTTGTTGTTTTCTAAAGCAAAGTTGCAGTTTAATTGAAAAACTGTGCAATTACTTCTTGCATAACTACTTTCTAACTAACCAAATTCGGTTTTGAGACAATAGACACAAATTGTGAAATAATGGTTAATTATGTTTGTATCTGATGGACACTAATTTCAGTTTGATAGGAGTCTGCAAATTAGAATACAGTAGAGCATCACTAATTGAATATATATCGATTTAATTTTTTTTACATCATAAACAGTGGATCTGTAAGAAATTGTGGGTAACACTTTCTATGATTGTCATCGCTATAATGACTTGCATATATTTATAACACGATATAATGCGTCCATAAGACATTATAACAGTTGTTATAATCACTTACAAACATGTATTAGGCGCTAAAGTTCATAACGTATCATGACCTTTTGATTTAATGTTTTATAACTAATAGTAATACCAGTTTATGTCAATGTGCGGCAAGAATCTACGACCATGTTCCATAACACATTATAACCACCGACACTGCCTCGTTATGAATACAATTTAGTCACCATTTACAATTAGTGATATAAAATGGAAATTGTGTTATGTATGTAACCTTTCAAATGCAACTTAAGGATATTTGTAATGTGGTGTGCTTCCAGAGAAACCGTGGCATCCTACTAGGGGTGGTTGGGACAGACGTACCTGTCTCTGAGCTGCTCAAGACCATCCCCAAATATAAGGTACCACTCCCAACATCATTTAGTTATAATTATTGTAAATCACAATGGCTGTATGAGATACCCCTCTACACCATCACACTTATAATCAGAACAAATCTTAGATATCTTTTGTATCTTCTCTATCTGTTAAACCACATTATTTTGCTTTGTTAGTGTGCCATTCACCTGTATGCTAAGTCAGTAAGAAACTAAAGCAGGAATCCAACTTTACAGTGCAGTAATTGGATGCCAACCCCAATAGCAGATAAATCACAGGTTGTGTTAATGTTTTGACACTGATTATTCACGGCTCCTTCCTCAAGTCCTGTAATGACAGGAAAATTATACACTGTGCATACTTACGCATTCTGATAGTGTTCCCCACCGATTTCTTTAACTTGTAGCTATGAAGCTTGGTTGGATTTGACATTTGAAAGTGTGTTATTTGTCCAGATGTCGATGAATGGCACCATCCCTGTGTATTGTGCAGTTCTGTGAGTTTCACAGCAAAGACAAAGATTCTGCCAGTAAAACACAAAGAGCTTGATTAGCCCAGATTTACAATTAGGCACAGATTTGTCAAGCATCCATATGAAGCGCGCGTGTGTGTGTGTATCCTCCTAGCTGGGCATTCACGGCTACGCCTTTGCAATCACCAACAATGGCTACATCCTCACCCATCCTGATCTACGGCCACTTGTGAGTATTATCTCCAGCTCCATTCAGATGCTCTGGAACAAGTTAACTAAGTGTGAACATTATTATCATAACAACCCCTTTTTAGGGCACGGAGATTGAAGTTCAAATGTATTAATTTATTTTGTAAATGCGACAGAGGAATACTAACTCTTGAGTTCATGTCAAGTCAATTACTGATTTCGTTGTCACATTGGGAAAAAAAATTGGTGAGGAGTTGTGTGTTGCGCGTGTGTGTTGGCTGCGTGGTGGTATGTAGATGAGGACAGAGTGTGTTCCAGGCCTCCACTGTGCTGTGAATAGACAGAGATACAGCTTATGAATGGCTGCGATTAACTCTATTGTACTCACTCACTCCTCTCACAAGAGGATGAGGAGAGAGTGCGGAGAGGGAGGGGAGGGAGATTGTGGAGAGCAAGGAACCTGCTTAACGTGAGAATAGGTGCAGCATGACAAAGCAGGGTGCAACACTGGATGAAAACAGAGAGATATGGAGGGATAACAATGATTTAGGAGAACATGCATAGAGGAAAAGAGTGAACAGACAATGAAACAGACAGATGGTTTAATAGTGGTCTAATTTAAGACGTTAATGAACAGTGTTTAACAACTAATGAGGGGTGGGAGGTTGTCCTCACTGGCAGATGAACAGAGAGGGAGACTGACAAGTACACACATAGAGTAGACGCTAGAGCTGCAACGATTAGTCGATTAATCAATTTGTTGTCAAGTATTAAATGAACCGCCAACTATTTTGATAATCAATTATTCATTTTTAGTAATTTTTTTAAGTAAAAAATGTCCAAAGTCTCTGATTTCAGCCTCTCAAGTATAAAAATTATGTCAGTACGGTGCATTTCATTGGGCTGTGAAGATGGTCGACAGACTAATCAGTAATGAAAATAATCATTAGTTGCAGCCCACACCCCAGTACATATAGTAGAGATTATTAAGCCCAGTACTCTGGCTTCTGTCATCTTTATTTAATGTCTACATCAGACAGACTCCTTCTAAATGATCGATAAATAACAATGAATCACAAACACATACATTTAGTTATCCCTCTCTAAAGAAATTCAAATTAGGCTCACTATCAAAGGACAAGTCATCAGTGCTGGTATAGTGCTGAAACAGTCAGTTGATCAAAGGAATAGTTATTCTATTTCTTGCCGAGAGTTAGGTGAGAAATTCCATACTGCTGTCGTATCCATTTGTTAAGTAAGAAGCTACCACCAGGGGACAATTAGCCTGGCTTAGCCTGGTTGCCTGGCAAACTCGAAAGACTCCAGGAAGTCAGTTGTTACAAGGTAACAACAATAACTAAGTTAACTAAGTACAATAATTAACTAATAATTAAGTTAACTAAGTACATTAATTAACTAATAACTAAGGTTACTTCCTGTTTTGTGTACTAATTAAACAAATGAGATAGAGCATGTTAATAGTGAGCTTTTAAGGTGCTGGTAGGTGGATGTGTTTTGTTTTTTTTTACTTTGGACAGAGACAGACTAGCTGTTTCTCCTTGCTTCCCATCTTTATGCAAAGCTAAACTAACATTCTCCTGTCGTGACACAAAATAAAAAATGTCCATTATCATTTGTCATTTATTTGGTGCTTTCAGCTCCTGAAATGATGTTTTATCTGGTTTAAACGGACTACTACTGGGTTTTAAACAAAATAAAAGAATTTGGGAATGTCACCTTTGGCTCTGGGAAGTTGTGTTTATAGGCATTTATGACTGTTTTCCGACATATAAATGACAAATTAAAATGTTATAATATATAATAGATTAATTGATTGTGAAAATAATCAGTAATTGCAGCTCTAGTGTGGTGCAGTATATGCTTTGTGTTTCATTTTCTTCAGTACCTCTGTCTTTGTGTGTCCAGTACGGTGATGGTAAGAAGCGAAGGAAGCCAAACTACAGCAGTGTTGATCTGTCTGAGGTGGAATGGGAGGATAAGGATGACACGGTGAGACACTTGCAGTAAATCTACATTAAGTTTCATCACAGTGCCCCTCACAGTAAAAATCTGACGTCTGAGATTTGCTATGTGCTTTGTGCTGCTAGCTGAGAAATGCCATGGTCAACAGGAAGACAGGGACCTTCTCCATGGAGGTGAAGAAGAGTGTTGACAAAGGGGTGAGAAATTCAAAATTCTGAAATTTACAAACAAGCACTTTTCTGATGGTCCCAAAGGGCGTGCCAGAGAAAATACTCAGCAGGGAGAATCCACTCTTCCAAGGGGTTGTTACACTTGGCACAGTGATGTACAGGATTGACTTGGGGATTTTGTTTCTGATTTTGTTTGCTCTGCATGCACTGGTGTGTGTCTGTGTGTGTGTGAGCCCCTTATCTCCACCAAGCACATGTTGAATATGGGGAGAGACAGCAGCCCAGTGATTCTTTTTTACTGCTTGCCTATCAGAGAGAGAGAGAGAGAAAGAGAGTGAGGCATTCAGGTGTGTATGTGTGTGTGTGTGTGTGTGTGTGTGTGTGTGTGTGTGTGTGCACTGCATTTTCAAAGCTTAGTAAAAAGCATTATACGTTACCCTGATTATTTAGCATTCAATATGTAAATGCACACACACACACATACACTCAAATGTACACACATGTATATTCATAATCCTTATCCAAATACTCAGCAAAACCACATCCATCCTGCAGAGTAACAGGTCGTCTTGCTGACTACCAACCACATCATAACCTCCCTGCACCACTAGATGGAGCCAGACTGCAGGAAATCAAATCAGAAAACCGCCATTGTACTGCCTACTGTAATATAATGGAACTATTCATCTCTTTTTTATTTCAGAAACGTGTCCTGGTGTTGCATAATGACTACTACTACACAGACATCAAGGGGACTCCTTTCAGGTAAGAAAATTGGAGACATTCTGTGTGCAGTGAAAAAAGTTTAGAATGGCTATGTACAATAAAGAACTGGTGTGTTGTAATTTGACAAACTTTTCTTTTTTTTAGCCTAGGGGTAGCTCTTTCCAGAGGCCATGGGAAGTTTTTCTTCAGAGGGAATGTCACAGTGGAGGAAGGTAGGAAATCCTCCCTCCTTCCTTCTCTGCTTTTCTCACTTTTCAGTCTTTCATTCATTTTTTCCTCTTTCATCAAAAATAGTAAGACCACATTATACCTATAATACCATATATATGTATGTAATACTCCATTACAAGTTATTGTTTTGCTGTTTGCGCTTGTTAGTTAAAGGATCATTTTTATACTTTTAAATCTGGGCCCTGTTTTCACATAATTTGGTGCTGAAATGACGAGTAGGTACAAAAAGTAGATGACTTCAGCCGGCAGGCACGAACCAGCTGCAGTGGCTGCAACGCAATTGTGCCCTTCAAAATTATGTCCACAAAAAGTGCTTCTTTTTGCCACTGACAGGCTCAGACTGTTATGTAAGGTATCATGGAAAGGATCCCTACAAGTGACTCCCAGTGGCACCCTTTGTTTTTGACAAGAAACTCTGAGAGGCGAGTTGTTGCAGGAAGATGACGGTGAAAAAGTGGGGTGAGGAGTTTGTTGTGTACATACAGGAGCTGCTAGCAAGACTTCATTTCCTAATGTTACTCCAACACAAGAAACTCCTCTCTCCAACTCCGACTCACGTTTCCACCATCATCTTCCTGCTAACAACTGGACTCTCACGAGATTTCAGAGCATGAATTGTCCTTGAGCGAGACTTCTGCTTCTCATTAAAAATAAAGGGCGTCACCGTGAGTCGCTTGTAGGGATCCTTTCCATGATGTTGTCAGACACCTGGGATAACAGCCTGAGCCTGTCAGTGGCAAAAAGAAGCACTTTTTGTCGACATAATTTTGAAGGGCACACTTGCCCTGAAGGACTATGTTGGAGCCACAGGGTACCCGCAGGGTCGCGGATACAAAAGCTTTTTGTACATACTAGTCATTTGGACACCAAAATATGTGAAAACAGGGCCCAGATTTCAACATACAGAAATTGTCCTTTAATTTAGTTAAAGCTAATGTGCCAAGAGAGCACACCATACTTTGATGTGATTATAGTTCTTACCTTGTTTATTGTGTTCGCCTGTTTCATTTTTTGTATTTTGTTCAGTACACATTTGAAACAAACGTCTACAGAGTTTTCTTGAAGCATGTGTCAACTATACAATTACACTCTATAGCTGAGGGCATTTTCAGGAAATAGAGGGAACCCCACTAACAGTTCTTAAGTATCTCAAGTAAAAGAACTGATGCAGAATGGCTCCTTTAAGACCTTTATATTATATTGTGGGTTTGTTATTGATCAACATGTAAGCAGCACTGAGATAGAAGTCTACTTTATATACTATTGGGTATACAAAATGTAATATATAAAGTAGCATAACATCGTTCTGTCTCTCTCTCTCTCTCTTTCACTCTCTCTCTCTCACACACACACACACACACACACACACACACACCACAAACATTCAATATTAATGTAGTGATAATGAACTTGAAAGCCACAATTGGACAGGAAGTAAAATATTTCTTTAGTGGCTCCTTAAGTGTGTTGTACTTGTCCATGTCTTGACAGTGTGTATGTGTGCCTCTGTGTGTCTTTTTTCATGTCCAGCCTCATGCATGTTAATATTCATGTGGTGCTGGTGGTGTGTGTGTGTGTGTGTGTGTCTGTCTGTGTCTGTGTGTTTCTCTAAACATGTCCATCATGCGGAGCCCTCTGAGCATGACTTGGCTCTTCCTGATCTAATCAGGCCTGTCACATCCATTCAAAAAAGAAATTTTTCACCCCTGGTGTGTGTGTATAAGAGCGTGTGCATTTGAGGTGTAGATGCCGACCCCTATTATTATGAGTTCATATTGAGCGCTTTTGCTCACTTAGTTTGAGATATATAGTTCTTATTTTGTTACAGGACTTCATGACTTGGAGCATCCTGATGTAGCGCTGGCAGATGAATGGTAAGAGTATCTCTACACCGCTGTACGTTTCCGTTCTGACAATGTTATTCTCATCCCTTATTCAACTGACATTGTGCTTGGACTCTATCCTAAATATGCTTCCTAATTACAAAATCAGAAATTTAACTGCAGTACTAGAGTTATATAATAACTTTGCAATATGTAAGACTTTGACTTGATGGTTTGTGTCACTTGATGACTTGTGGTCACCAGGATTGGTAACCAACATCTAAACAAATTACAGTAAATGCTTTTCAAACTAATACTTGTAAATAGGAAAACCTTTTGTTATACTTCACATTTTTTTTATCATAGATGCCTTGTAATGCAAAAGTAACTGAAAGTTGGGTTATATGATTAGGCTTGCATTGTGATTACAGTCCATTTTGTTTATTGCAGGACATACTGCAACACAGACGAGCACCCTGAGCACCGCTACCTGTCCCAGATAGAGGCTATCAAACTATACCTCAGTGGGCACGAACCCCACCTACAATGTTAGTTCTCATCTAACCCATAACTCATCTCCAAACCCACCATTCCTCTCTCTGCTCATAGAATTAATCATGGTCAGTGCTTAGTTGATGTGTTTTGTCTGGTTTGTGTAAAAATATATATATTTGCCTTATTAGGTGACAAGGAGCTGATTCAGGAGGTTCTCTTTGACGCAGTGGTGACTGCTCCTCTAGAGGCCTACTGGACGAGCCTCGTGCTCAATAAGTCTGAGTGCGTCACCCATACTACTCTTCTTCTTTCCATGTTCTCTTTGAAAACAGAAGATGTTTTTTTTTATCGACTCCATCCATCTTGTAGTCAAAAATCATTTTTGCTCTCTGGATTGGTAATAGTAGTGTTAATAGGTTACGTAATAAGTTAACTGGTAATAATTGCATGACATTACTAAAAATCTAAAGGGATAGTAAAAGCTTCTGTTCTGTTTTAATGATGCTGATAGCAAACTTACTATATGTATTTGTCCTACTACACAGGAACTCTGATAAAGGGGTGGAGATAGCCTACCTGGGCACAAGAACAGGCCTGTCCAGAATTAACCTGTTTGTGGTGCCTGACGAGCTTACAAACCAGTAAGTATGCTAAGTATATGTATTCGGTCTGTATGTATGTATACACAGATATAAAGCATGTTGATTTTCACTTTGTTTAAGATTCCGCTGAGTATGTATTATGTTTTCTGCATGCATCCTCTGTATCATCATCACCTCTGTTTTCCTGTCTGCTTCAAGAGACTTCCTCACAGCTGAAGACAAAGAGGGGGTGTTCAACGCAGACCACTTTCCCCTGTGGTACAAGAGAGCAGCAGAACAGGTTCCTGGTACCTTTGTCTACTCTCTACCTTTCAACACAGGTTAGTTGTGAATTTAAACGTTGAAAAGATGATGAGTCAGTTCTCCCCCCAAAGCCGACTCTTTAGGGAAACGTATTACTTAATTACTTACATTTTTTGTTACTTTTTAGTTACCCTTACTAGTGTTGTCAGGGAGTTTACTGAAAAAACAACAGGCAAGAGTTATAAGACACATTATAAGGTAATTTAAAAGAAGATCACAGTTTGCTAAATGCCCAAATAAAACTGTCTATTTTCTGGTATTAGTAAGATACGTTCCTTTTTCACCCATATTTGGACGTTTTCCCATTCATCTCTACATCCCCTTCTTCTCTTATTAATTCTGGGCCGTGTTCTTGTGGACGGGACTGATTGCTGTGGGTTGAAATAAGATATGTTAGGATGAGGATCAGCCCTTTCCATAGTGACTTAGCCAGAACACACATACAGACACACACACAAACACACACACACACAATCACAGGCACCTCACACATATGCAGTTTAACTCTAAGAAATGGGTTCTCCTCCAAAGAGAGACTATGTTCTCATCCGTCCTCAGCCTCAGGCTTTCCATTAGTGCCAGCTAATACAAGTGATCTGAAAGCCTCTTATTTACTTGCCGGACTTGCCTTGGATGCACTCAGCCTCTCAGGACTGTGGCAGTTAGCTGTAGCCATGAAATAGTACTCTGTGGTATTTATGCTCAGTGTTTCACCCTCGGATCCCAGTTAGTGGTCAGGTCAGAACTAATATAAAGAATTATGACATGACTGTGACGTGAACTGTGTGTGTGTGTGTGTGTGTGTGTGTGTGTGTGTGTGTGCCTGTGTGTGCCTGTGTGTGTTGTGTTTGTGTGTGCTTTTATGCGTGTGGCTTAGGATCAGAAAACAAGAGTGTTGTATTGGCCAGTACTGCCATTCAGCTTCTGGATGAGAGGAAATCACCCATAGCTGCGGGTAAGTTCAGACTCAAGTGGCTCTGTCTTTCTCACACGTACTTCTACACCGACAGAGGCTGCAATATTCTCTTCTTACTTGGCTATGTCGGCTTTGTTTTCCTGGTCTACTGCTGTCTACCCCTACTTCTTTCCTCTTTTTTGAGTTGAAACACTCACTGCCCACATATACTGACCGTGCTGCTTTTCTTGTCCATGTGCTTGCCCCTGCATCAACATATGTTCAAAAGAAGGCGAGAGTTTAACATAGCACAGATATTATTTGCCTACATATAATAATAGAAACTAGCTTCATAAATGCCTTTTGTGCATTTGTTTTTTTGCCTCTGTGCTTATTTAAGGCATATTGTGGGCTAGAGGATTTTATTGTGGCCAGCTTCATGTCACATCCTGGTGACGCAGAAGCCCCACAATGTCACGCCCATATAATGCAACTTGGTGCAATAAGTTAATCAGTGGTATGAAGTTCGGCCCTTGCTCTGTTGAGCATCAACATGGTTTACTTAGGAAGGGAACTGCAGATTAAACTGAAGAAATGTGTAAAGGGGGGAGGATAGAGAGATAGACATAAGGTTTCAAAGTAGTTATGGTATTACATTTACATTTATATTTACTTATTTGGAAGACGCTTTTATCCAAAGGGACTGATATTTGAGGAACAACATGCAAATCAGTAAAGTAAGAGAAGTAAGAGAAGTAACAATAGATAGTAGTAAGAGCAGCAATACTACTAGTAAGAGCTATTAACACATACTGCATCAATGGGATAAGTACCTAGGGGAAGCAATAAGAGTTAAAGGTGCCGTAGAATGGAAAACTGTATTTCCCTTGGCATAGCTGAATAAAATTAGTTCAGTAAATGTAACTGACATACCGTGAGCCTCAATCTCCATTGTTTCCTCCTTTATATGTATATCTCGCGCACCAAAAACCCCCCAGAAATGGGCGAATGCCAACAAGATCTAGATGTTACGTTACACCCCCAAAGTTACATAGACCAGCTTAAGTTCCAGAGTTAGCGGTCATACAAGGTCATAGAGCAACAGCTGTAGGTTGTGCAGTGCAGTCTTACAGAAAGCGCTTTTACAGTTATGAAAGAAAGGTAAATATTTTTATAGTTTTCCCTCTGATGTCCTCTGCCTGCTTTGCCTCAACTCTGTAATGTTGGAAGTTTCCTGATGGACAGATACCTTTACTTGTTGCTAACCGCTAGCTGTTGCTAACAGTAGCTCCTGTTATCAGCTGGCTCTGAACCAGGGGTTCAAAGCTTCTGTAGTAATATTAGAGGTGTAATACAACCAACACAACCCCAAAGACACAGCTTCCAGTCTGGGCAGAATCAGCTATAGGACAGCTAGCTGCACGGCTAACTCAGTAGCAGCTGCTGTTATCAGTAGTTAGTTGCTAAAGTAGCCAGTAACATATCAAATCTGTGTGGAGGTAGAGTAACTGGAAGACATCGAAGGGAAACCCTAATAATTTTTTCTCCATTAACTCTGATCCAGTTTCAGCAGAAACAGAGAATAAAGTTGTGTTTTTGTACAGTAATCAGTGAGGCCTAAGCTGTTTCTCAATCTGCATTTTTGTCTGTGCTTGTGGACTGGAAACGTCATTAGTCGCAGCCCAACCAATTAGCCCAACTTACCAATTCAAAAGTCTGCATCTAGCCAAGTACAGTGAAATACCCAGATGTGTTCTCGCTCTGCCTGCTTTACCGAGCCTGCATTGGTGGTGACTTGTGTGGACTTCGGATAGCCAGTATCCCAGAATGCATTTTGTGCCAACAAATGTAAATGGCAGAGGTGAGGACTCACAACTGTAAGTTATAATACTGCGGTTATTGTGACACAGAATGCAGTTTTAAGATTGTTTAAACTCCAAATGTCTGGTCGATTTATCAAGATGGAGCTGATTTGAAAATTTGCTACAATGTATTCGGAGATGTGAGGTCATGCCCACTAACAGGACCAACTGTTCCAACTGCTAAATGACGGACTGTGTGCTCTCGTTCCTGGAAGTTTGTACTCCCAAGCCAAGTACAGAAAAAAAAGTACAGAAGTCCGAACTTTGCAAACTCGATATTGAGAAACAGCCTTAGTCTCACAGAGCAGACCTTGATTTAGCCCGGTCCAGCTAAGCCCTGCTCCTCTTCTGTGCTTCGGGAAAGTGGGCTTTCAGGAGGGGGGCCTTAAAGAGACAGGAGCTAAAACAGTATTTAGAAAGAGGGTGAAAAGAAGTGCTGAAGCAGTGGACAGTATGAGAAATATAATGTGTTTTTTGAACGTTAAAGCAGGTAAACATTTTCTAGTAGAAACCCTAAATACAAATATGAACTTGAAAATGAGCATTCCACGGCACCTTTAACAAATAGAGCAGTCAAGACAAGCTAGTTGTAAGGAGATACAGGAAGACGAGCACAGGCAGTGCATGTTGGACATTAGGGGTTAGAGATGTTATAAGAGAAAGTCTTCTGGGACGAAATTAATTTTCAAGAGCTTCTTGAAGTTAGAGAGGGATGTATTATCTTTTGGAAAGTTGTGATATGACATCATTCATTGCCCACCTCTCCCCAAAGGCACAAGATGACTTCCAGTCAACGTTTTATGTATTATGGAACTAATGCAATACTGTAGAACTGTACAGCACAGATGATGGTGATGAAGTGCTTGCAGTAAGGTGCCTCTAACTTTCTTAATGTTCCTCTGCAGACCTTTTGGAAGTCCCCTTTTACATTGAAAGCTTTAGTAATCACGCAATACAGATGTCTTGAATGAGCAAATTATTCTATCCCAAATACAGTATGTGGTGTATTGCAGACTTTTCCACTGTCCAACATATGCACCAAGGACCAATGTGGAGCACAGCTTTATATTAAAAACTTTGATGATTATCTATGTGAGTTCTGCTGTCAACAGATGAGGGCCACTAATGCCAGTAGAGGAATCTCAGCAAAATTATGTGGGCAAAAGAAAGGAAATCTGAAGAAAGGAGAAAGAGGAAAATCTTTTGGAAACGCAGTGATAAAATAAGAGAGGAAATAAAAGGGCAGAGAAAGAGAAAATTATTTCACGGTGCCTGAATGCGTTGACATGAAAGCAGTGCATTGTGGGTACTGTTGGCCATGGGGGAAACCACTGGAGCAGAAGGACAGAGATGGGAGTCTGTGTGGTGCCACAGCACACATGCATACAGAGTATGCATCAGATTTCTAGCAGAGCGGCGCATAAGCAGCCCACAGTTTACACCAACCCACAGTATTATTTGACCCTGTTGACTATTGTTATAAGATAATATCATTCTTTTAAATTCTGTTAAGCAGCAATCCAAATGACTAATCAGTAACAAGGTTTCACGAATACCCTATTGTTACGTTGGGGACTGATATTCAGTAATAACAATCATGCTTGTCAGTCCGGGGATGTCTGTAAGGATGATTTTATATAAGAGAGTCAGATGGGAAGAGAGATGTAGGCTAGAATGCAAATTTAGCGTGGGCCGGTTAGGGCCAGTTTTCACTGCCCTGCGCTCCACTGAGCTGTAGACTTGTGAATACACTAATACACTAACTTAACAGGACAGGCTGATGACATCACACACCCTGGGCCCTGCAGACATTGCTTGAGTCACAATGTTACCGTGTGCGTACATACACGCATGTCTATGCCACTGTGTCTGTTTGTGTGTGTTGGTGTGTCAGTGTTTGTGGTCACATCCTGAGCCACGTGCAGCGAATCTGATGCCGTAATATACAGAGTCATAAAACTCAGGTCAGGCGTTAAGACCAAAGGCATCTGTGTAATTTCATGTGCCTCCACAGTACTCCAAGTAAGTTAAATGTTACTATTAATGGCAAATTATTATATATATAAATTATGTGTGCTTGTAATGTACACAGCAATCTACTTTTTTAATATAATCTAAAAACATTGCCTGAAATCTGTGACATTTTACATATATTAAAATAATTAAGACAGAAATCTGATCACCTGAAATTGCATTATGTAATCCTTTTGAATTCCCTTTTAATTGTACGACGATTGGGCAATATATTTAAGGGAAATGTAATGTCATAGATCCAGCATTTATTCAAATTTATCTCTGGCAAGTAGCTAATTGTTAAAATAATATCAAAAATAATCCACAATATTTCTGAGTTTCCCCATTATCTCTGTCAGATTATTTGACAAAATGATTCAACAGAAACCTCACTAACCACAAAAATGTTAATCGACCAGCAACACATTAAACTGAGAGTGGCAAAAACACTTTAAATGAGTGATATTTTCCTGCAACTTTGAGAAATTGGTATTGCTATCTGTGACTTTACCATATTTCCCAGTTTATTATAAACAAGGCATTCTGGTACTATGTCCTTACATAAACAGTTGGTGAACAGAAGGGAGTACACTACAAACATTGGTATTCACTCCAAAGTGGACATCTCTTTTTTCAAAATACCTCTCTTTTAAAGATATTTTCTCCATTTAAGGATGTATGCCTTCTCAAAGTAGTCGCCAAGTATACATACAGTAATCAGGTAAAATGTTTTCCTTTATTTTATATAATACATACTGCAGGACATGACTACCATTTAATGATCGTCATTAACTCACAAACAAGACTCTACTGATCTCAAAAACTATAGATCTAAAGTTTGGTATGCCTGTGTGCAGCAGGATGATAATTCAGGCTTATGTAAAGTCATAGAAAAAGTCCAGGTCTTGTTGTTGTTTTCATTTTAGTTTGTTTCATTATTGCTTCAATGAATTTCCCATCTCCACTTCAGTTGTCAGAAAAATATCCTTTAAGAAAACATATATCCTCTTTAAAACTATGTCACGTTATTAGGCACAGACTCTTATATCTCTGTAAATATGTGCATACAGTTAACATCTGCACACACACACACACACACACACACATACACACACACAGAAATGAAACACTGACACAAACACTCATTCTTGTTTTCATACACTCACATCAATGATACAAAACAACTTAGATCAAAACTTAACTGAGAGCAGCTGCCTACTATGAGTTTTCAAAATTACCTCAAAATCAGACTCAGAATTATGAACAACAACCAAAAGACAACCAAACTCTGAAATCCATTTTATAAACACCAGAGCTTTACTATTATACCTACAAATACACAATTATAAATATATACCAATTTGTTCATATCTGTGATATGCATTTCTCAGACTAAATGGAATTGGATGGATTCTTTGGCCTGCCCCTCGAACCCGCATACAGTAGAAGATACTCTTCTCATCAGTGCATAGTCAAATACCTGGGGAATTTAGCTACCCAAGTCTCAGAAAGGAGGTGAACATACAAACACACTCACTCATAAAGAATCTCACTCTCTTTTTTTTTTTTCTCACAAACACACATGAACTAACACACACACGGCATCCAGAGACGATAAGGTTAAAGGGTTGAGGCCCAGATTTTAAAGTCCAGGGTTCATGTTATCTTCTCCTAGGCGATAGCATTCTCCAGTGGTTCCTTCTCATCTGCTGTGGCATGATCTGCTCCCTGCGCTGCTGCCAACTCCTCGTTCTTCTTTAGCTCCCGCTGATATTTGGCCATGATAGCTGCGTAGGCGCAGCCATACACTGCTGCAGCCAGCATCATCAGACACACGATCCCACACACAACGCCAGTGATGATCACTGTGGCAATGGCGTGGCGCAGGTTGACGGGCCGCTGCCTCTGCTTAGGTTCACACTCTGGCAAACTCCCTCCTCCTCCTCCTCCTCCTCCTCCTCCACCTCCGCCATAACCCTCCCCCATTGCCATGGGGACATGGAGAGCGTGGCTAGAGGGATGAGCATGGTTGCCATGGGTGTGGCCTCGCAGTAGCCTCTCAGACTCCAGGTGGTGTATGTTAGCAAACAGGTAATGGTAGCTTGTGGTCATGCAGGCATGGAAGAGCTGGTAAGGGACTTTCTGCAGGTCTCTGTCCCTCATGTCGTCTGGCTGGGAGCAGAGCACCTCATCCACCACTCCACCTTGGGATCAGAGTTAAATAGTTAGATCAGAGAGGGAGGTAAAAGAAAGAATGAGGGGCAGGAAGGAGTATTGAAGCATGCATCAGTCAGTTGTTGTGTATTATAAGCACATTTCCTGCTGTTAATTTTCCCATTTCATTTTTGACAGCTTACTACAGATGAAGCCACAATCACAGTCATAGCTGAGACTGAACCAGCCCATTACTTTAGATATTTATTAACCTAGGGTCTGATGGCTTTTTTTATATGGGCTGTAATAACAAGTGTCATATTATTAACAGCTCAATTACTGGTGACAAAGCGTAGTTAGGACTTCATCAGCTGCCCTCTGTTTGTCTCGTAAATCTCTTTATTATTCATCTCTCTTGGTATTCATGTCGAGCATGCTCTGTCACACATTTCCTTTCTGCCTGCCTGATTAACCACTGGCTTTCTATTAAGAACACATCCTTGTATCTGCACTCATTGTTGTGTTTTGCAGTAATTAGGATTTTCTTCCTTTAAGACGATAGTTGTGTCAGGGTAACAGGCATGTAGGCGGGCCAGCCAACTCAAAGCAAGCCTAGCTTTCACTGTACAGTGGTTATTTTGTTATCTAATGCATGCTGGGTTTGGTCTAGCATGGAAAATAATGTAGTCTGCAGTTTAACTCTTAATAACCCATATACACTCTATCTCTGGTTGTATAGATCAGGGCTGCTTCATAGAGTTCCCAACATCACAACATTATTCTTTTTGTCACTTTTTGCTAAGCTGTAGAGCAATTCAATGTGAACCACCAGTCACAGTAAAGACACTAATGTACAGTAAATGTTGTAAATCGTCATCGTAACATTGTCAAATATGGGTCTTACATGCATGTGGTCACCTCTCCAAACACAGCATTCATCAGATGTTGATAATAGTATTAAAGCCCAAAAACAACCTACGTTCCTTCCACTGCTACACACCAAACAACATGAGACACACACACACACACACACTCTCATTCCACCATCTTTAATAACTGGACAGACTGTTAAGCCTGGTCTTAAATCCGCTATGTCAGATTTCTTCAAGGGCAAAATATATAAACATCATATCCATTTGGGGTCAGTCAGTCTATTTTAATCCTTAAAAGAGCCTCTCCTCTCACTGTGAAAACTGACCATTTTATTATAGAGTCTAGCCATTTCAACTCTTGTGGTTTTAGGATACTTGCTTGTGTTAAAGGTCATTATTACCATAATTTAATACCATGCCGAGCAGGAAAGGCAGTGAGTTGGATGAATGTTGGAAACATTACAGACATTCCCCAGCTACTGCCTAGAGCTACTAGTGGTCTAACCTTTAAAGAGGTAGGTCTCCAGCCAGAGTTTCAGGCCTATGAGCTGGCAGTCACACCTCCAGGGGTTGCCTCGTAGTGTGAGGCTGTCCAGGCGGGTCAGGGCCTCCAACAGGGAACGGTCCAATCGCGTTAGCCTGTTTTGCGCTAGGCCCAGGTGGCTGAGGTTCCTCAAACTGTCCCCTATGGCTCCAGGCAAACCCCACAGGCTGAAGGAAGGGACATGTCAAGAGAATGAGATGAGATACAATCAGTTACGTGGGATCAAGTTTACAGTGTGTATTGTTCAACAAACCGCAAATAATAAATTTGATCTTTTCCCTCTTGCTTAACCTGTTGTGTGAGAGGTCAAGGTGTGAAAGCGAGCGGATAGGTCCAAGCAACCGTTTGTCAAGCTCTCTCAGGCTGTTGTAGGCCAGGCTGAGGCGCTGTAGAGTTCTGAGACCCAGCAGAGCAGTTGGTGAAACAGATGTTATAGAGTTATTAGATAGATCGAGAATGCGGACAAGGGGTATTTCGCGAAACGCCATTGATCCCAGTCCCCTGATACGGTTATCTTGGAGATACAGTTCTTGGGTGTCTGGATGCAGTCGTCGGGGGATGTCATATAGGCCTCGACCCCGGCAGTCTACTACTTTAGTGTTGCTGTTGCAGCTACACTCCTTTGGACAGGCGTGTGATAAAGACAGGAGGGAGAGGAGGGCACACACCAGTACCACTGTGGAGACAAGGGGACACAATATTGAATTAGACATCTAAAAGTATGCATGTGCATTTGCAGCAAAATATTAAAAGGAAAACAGCTACATATATATATATATATATATATATATATATATATATATATATTGAAAGTTTGAAGATTTTATTTTCCAGGTTGACTAAAGATTCAGCAATACCCTGTACTATGCTTTTACATTATTGCTTACATTCACACTACAACTTCAACTCTTCACCTGCCATCATAACCACCTTAGCTGAAGTAAATAAATGCTTTTGTCACAGAAGACATTAAGTGGTCAAATAAATTCCAAGATTGATACTTTGGTTTGGCATGAATATATGAAATCCATTTGAAAATGAAGTCTTTAGAAAAGAATGCAGTTCACTTGCAATAAACAGGAAAGTAAACTTATTAGTAATATGCCAACTCCTACCCCCCACCCACCCCTTAGACAGTGGTCCTTGGTGACTTCACCAAGGCCTCATAACCCTTCACCCACACTACACCCACACACAAATCCATACACAGCAGATATTGGGTGTCTGATTCCCTTTGAGTTGACTTCACATGTCCATTTCTTGTGGAACATTACAGCAGTATTTATAGCACTGGCTGGACTAGCTCGAGGCTTGATGAAATGAAGCTCAGACCCAAGCCTGGGCATGTAACTAGCTCACACTCATACTGTAGATCCTGAACAGATAGATTTGCTGCACCACGTTTATCTCCACAGGCACAACAGCTAAATTGAAAATGTTATTCTGAGCAGTTTGGTAGCCATTTTCCTAACTGAGATTGTTTAATGTTTTCTGAAATGGGAATTTTCTAATTTTCTCCTGTATCAAGCGGCATGTCTAGAATCTTCACCTAAATTATGCCTTTGTGATGAGGCAGCTGTGAGTCTCATATCACTGAAACATTTTTCCAGAATAATTTTAGCAAACACTGTGCAGCTATTAACTGTAATAATCAAACAACCTTTGGGGAATGTTGAATTTGAATAGGACAGCACAATCTAACTTCTGTGTTCAAACACCGCATAACAGCTATTTAGCATTCATCACTTAACCAGCAGTATCACTTGGAAAATACTAAAGCCGTTGTCCCTGTTCTTTGAATAAACACACACAGTGACAGTGTCCCATATACAAGGATGCAATCATCATTTCGCCTCTGCGTGACGGTTGGACTTCTTGCTGTGGATTGTGATTTACAGATTTAAAAATGTCCAGGCGCTCCCAGGTCTAATCTCAGGTGTTAGTTTGGTACAGTGCCTCTTGGCAGTGTTACTGTTATGGTATTATGTTGCTTGCTTCAACAAAAAAACATCAGAACATGAGATTTAGCGCGCTGTAGTGCAAAGCCCTGTGTTAATTGCATCTATGTTTGTGAAAAATGAGAGTATGAGAATGCAAGAATGCATTTAATCACGTGCACTTACTCATAAAGAAGCTCATATACATATAATGCATACATGGACACATAATAAACAGCATCAGACCAGTGGAGCGTTGTAACAGCAGCTCTGGAATGAGGTCAACACAGGAGAATGGCTCTTTGCTCTGATGGGTCCCTCCAGCCCAAAGTACACACACAGAGAAGCTTGTTATGACATGCACACACAACCCACAGCAAGTACCACTTTAAATCAGCTTGTTACCAATGGCAATACCTATTTGCAACAGGAACCACTAGATAAAACTAATGTACAACTATAAACATAAAATAATGTGGATGTAATGCTGATGTGTGTTGCATCTATGCTTTATAATCACTCAGTTATACGACATACTGGCCTTAGCAGCTGATAGCATCCCACCTTGCCATGCATACACACACATTATCATTTACACAATTACATACAAAATGTTGTTATCCTTCTCAGTGATGGAGCTCCTACCTCTCATATCTGCCAGTCGTTCCTTGGGCCGCTGCGTTCGATCTTCTTTTAACTCCCTTTTTGGATTCTATTGACTGTCATTGGTTGATCCATTAGACGCCAATAAGGTTGAGATTAGCTGTCCTGACTTACGTCTGTGTAGGCTGATATGGTCAATAGGAAGGAATTAGTGCAGGATCCCCAACACTGCCTGCATGGGCATGAAACCCCATCAGAGCGGGCAGATCAGAGCACAGAGCTTGCTGCCAGCCAGCCAGTCTGGGAATCACTGGAGTTAGGGAGCTCTGCCTCTCTCTCTCTCTCTTTCTCTCGCCTGATATCTCTCTCTCTGTAGCTCTCTCACTGTCTCTTACCCTCTCTTTCTGCCTCTTGTATTTTTCTTCATGCTGTTTTGCCTTTTCCCTTTCCTCTTGCTTGATTTTATTTTATTTCTGCTCCTCTGTTCAGTCCATATCAGCACTCTGACCTCTCTGCGTGTGTGTCTCTCTCTCACTCTTTCTGTTTTTGCTCGCTCGCTTCCCCTTGTCCCCAGTTGTATTGGTGAGTGTGAAGGTGTGTCATCTCCCAGCGGACAGCTGTGCCTCTTAAATCACAGCATGCACACGAATGCTGACAATCACCTTATCTCCAATCGCTCTGGCAAGAGTTGAACAAGACAAAATTAGATCTGGATTGCGATGTGTCTACCCACAAACACAACATTCAAACACTTCAACACACAGTGATCACAGTCGGAGGATGCCCGTTGCCGTGGCATGCTCTGATGATATTATGCATGAGCCGTTGGCAGAAGGGCTGGCAGAACACGCCCCCAGCACAGCAACACAGAACGCACGAATGCACACATAGGCATGCACACACGCACACAGCAGGATATTAAGCTGTTGCAGGAAATTTACATGGATTGGTTTTTTTTGCATGTAAATGGATTGACTGTTACGCTAAGAGCTCATAGGTCGCTTGAAGGAGAAGCAAAAAATGGACAAAGGAGGAGATGGGAAGAGATTAATGATCACATCATTTTTAGCGATGAATATGATTAAGCTTACAAGCTGACCTTGGCTTGTAGTTCCCTCTCTTGTATTTGCCCTCCTGTCCATCCATATTTCCATCCTTTTTCTCTGCTGAAGGGCATGACAATTATTTTCATTCTGTCATATACAGTAAAAATGTATGCGCGTCTCCAGTGTTATATTTAGTTATGTGTGAAGATATCAGCCTTGAGCGATTAATGAACACATGAATATAAATAAATGCACGTGCACACACATACACGCTTGCATCCCCACTCACATGGCACACTTGAGCGATCATGTACACATACAGTCCATAGGCAAATACATCCTCAAATGTGTGATGACACCTTTGTATTTGCTAAAAGCCCATATGGTTGATGTGTACAGACAGTCTCTTGTGTTTGTGATGCAATGTCTAAAAATGTTAAGCATCAAGTTGTACAAAAAATAAGAGAGAGAGAGAGAGAGAGAGAGAGAGAGAAAGAGAAAACATGCTTTACCTCCTCCCCTGATCAGATGGTCATACATTATCACCATGTGCATTTCCTGTGATGCATTTAATGCATGTGGCATTAAGGCCTTAAGGGCAAACTATAAAGATAGTTTGCATGATTTCCATATGATCTTTTCTATTTAATCTTATGTCAGAAAGGTATTTAAGATTTGGCCAGATTTTTTAGAATGTCAATTCGCACAGAAAGGCGAGCCTAAGTCTTGTAGACTGCTGGCATCCTTAACAACAGCCTCCTGCTCTGCTCATCCTCCGAATGTTGCTCTCCATCTTGACATGATCCGCCCCTGCACTGTGTAGCTGCTGTGGAATTCACCACCAAATTTGCAAATCACTACATCTCTCGGATAGCTCTGTGGATGTTTGTGACCCTTGTTTGTGAGTTTAAGCTTGTCCCAGAGGTGTTTTTGCTGTCAGGATGTGAATTGATGCGTACACATTCAAAGAGAAACACAAGCATACACTACACACTTATGTTTGCCCTCGCTACAGTACTTACCTGGGAACATACGTAGACACACGTGGATGCAACCTTGTGCTGATGGATGTATATGTTTATACAATCCTCATTAGAATCCCAAAAAGCGGTAGGATTTAAACCGGTTGTCATCTCTCTCTGCATGGAATTGCACTCATAGGAGATTGGTGATAGGGTGGATTTGGAGTGGATTTTATGTCTCTTCATCTTTGGACTCATAAACCCAGCTCAGGGCATAAATATCCCCAAGTTCTTAAATCATACCTAGGGAAATTAAATGTCCCCCCATGGTACAAAAAATTCCCAAGCATTAGTGAGACATATTTGGGCTTTTGTCTTTTTGTTCTGAGCTGACTTCCAGGTAGCAGCCAACATCAGTGCACTTTTAACCTCTAATACAGATTTACAGAGAAAACCCCTGTGCTGCTCATATTGGATTTATGTTTCCATGAATTATTTTCTTTGCTGAACAAATATGAATCAGAATTCAAAGTATTTTTGTATGACAATTTAATTTGACCTCATCTTTTTACCGTTTCCTTTGTTTTTACATCTTCTTTCTTTTGAGGAGGAGATTCTGTGTCTTTTATTGGCTTTAATGATCTAGGATCTCCCTGGTTTTATACCATGTGTGTTTCCATTGCTGTTGCCCAGCATCTTAAATTAGCCTCTCCTCCTGGGTTTTCCATGTGGGTGTAGAAATGGTGGGCTGCTGAAAGGATCTGGCAAAGCTTATGACGGGATAATCTGCACCTGTTCCTCTGGGCAAGGGCTAAAACAGGCCACAGCAGCACCCCGCTGCACTTAAACAATCATGCAAATGCAAAATTACACTTAAAGAAGTGCAAACCAGTGGAAAATCTCTGACTGATACTGAACTCTTCAGGAGTTGACATCAAACTTTTGGTATTTTATTTTTTTTGAGCTAATGCTTTAAGCTTTAAGTGAGTATTTTTATTTGGATCCCATCTACCCTCACTTAACTGTATCTCTCACAGTAACTCATTACTGTGTTTCTGTGTGTGTGTGTAATATCATACAAACAGCAAACTATTCTATTATATATACTACTGCTAATGACCTACAGTATAATAATGTTAAATACAGTATATCATAATATTATTGACTATTTGTGTCCATTTTTTTATAGAATCAGAACTGTAAAACAATGTCAAATACACATTTGTACAATATAACAGCAATTATTGTTAAATTATATAAGTATCTAATGGACAGTTAGACAATACAAAATACCAATAAAACAACAATAAAATATCAATACCAGTCAGATCAAATTGTTTCTCTAAAATAGTTATCAATTAATAAATAAGTTGTTCTTCAGGATATCTAAAAACATGATGCATACATTGTAAAATACCTTCTCCCAAATCCCATAAATGAATATATCTAGAATTTACAAAATGATTATTTTTTGCAAAAGGAATTTGCTGATCACGGATCTGGGACATCGGTTCTCAAATGAAATGTGTACTTGGCAATGTGTGGCTGGGACTCAGATGTTTTCAGCTATGAAACAAGGGTGTTGGTTGGTCATGGGCCACAATAAATTCCATAACTTTATTAAGCTGCAGTCTGGAGGTAGTTTTTCCCAACGTGCTGGTACTGTTTTGGGTTATTTCACATTATTTTTCATAATGGTTCTGCAAATTTTTTTGGTTTGTTTGTTTTTAATTTGCATTTTATTTAATTGTGTGATGTTTAAGCTTCCAGTGCTTATTCTGCCCCTTGAAAATATATATATTACTATTACACCTTGCATTCAGTCTTTTTGCATTTTCCTTCTGTAAGTGTGAAATACCTTCATTATGACAGACATAAAGACAGCATTCAATAGTCTATATGGCATTGCAATTAATATATAAGTGAGATACAGTAGATAAAGATTTGTTTAATACCTGCGGCTGCTCTGAATTTGTATGAAACTCTAAATTTTGCTTGTGGAAAGACATAGACCCCCAAAACCATGGCAAACTCCCACTGAGAGAAAGCTAGGGTTCTTTGAGTCTTAGTAGCAGGGGGTAAAGGGAGAGGAGGGAAGTCAAAGCCTGTGGTGAATGTGTCAATCTTTCCTGAGCCAACTCTGAAAAAGCTGACACATTTAATGTCAGCGACTGTTTTTTTTCTGGGCAAGGAATTCTGGTCAGATCTGTGCATTTAGGAACCTGCTGGGATGAGGCTTATGGAAGTAGGAACAACTCTGTATACCAACTCTGGAAATGCCTGCCGGGATAACAACAGGGAGGCAGACTGCGGAATGAGATGGATTTCATTGAACATTTGTGCAAATAGTACATATTATGCACGCACGCACGCACACACACAGCCTCCCAGATAAATAAGAATCAGAATCAGAAATAATTTATTGATCCCTGAGGGGATAGTCTTGTGTTACAGTTTGCACAACAATGCATTTACAGAAATAGAAATAATAAGGTCGATAAGTAGATAAGTAGAAGATATAAAGAAGATATGAATATAATAAATATATAAATATAACAATATAAATAGGCGTGTGAGTGTAAGAACATGTATGATGCAGGGTGTCATTGCACAGTAGGGGTTCACTGCAATGTAAGTGTATGCATGTCTTTTCCATCAGTTTTTTGTTAATGAAAGATAAACTTATTAATGATCTCTCTCTCTTGCCTTGTGTTGTGATAAAGCTCACAGAAGACAAAATTGTCCTGTTGCTGCATCTCAGTGACTATGTTATCTCTCTTTCAGCTGTGGGTATCCAGATGAAACTGGACTTCTTTCAGAAGAAGTTCTGGACAGCCAGCAGACAGGTGCACATGCACAAATACACACCCGGCCTGTTGACACATTCACATGTATAATACAAAGCTAAAATAACCTATAGTAACTAACGTACTATCCAACGAAGGTTAAAATCAAGGGCAACTGGACTTGGTTGAAGATACTGGAAGACGTTTCGTCCCTCATCCAAAGGACTTCTTCAGTTCTGACTGACTGGCAGGGAAACTCAGCTATTTAACCTCAGTGGGGTCGTTGGCCCGGGTCATCGATACCGCTGGTTCGTTAGTGTTCCTTGTTGCTGTGACGACAGTCGTTACAGTCGTTAGGACTACCTGTGGTCAAGACTGAACGACCATCGTTGGTATCTTCACCTGAGGCCAATAGGTTACGTTTGTTGAGTTTCCTGGGAAGTGATGAAAGGACAGCATTGTAAGTGGGGGATAAGTGGTGGCGTAGACCCCCTCCCCTGTTCAATGACGGCTTCTCGACCCTGGTGTAGATGGCTTCCTTGACACCTCTTTCAAACCATCCATCTTCTCTGTCTAAAATGTGCACCTGGTGGTCCTCAAACGAGTGTCCTCTGTCCTTCAGATGTAAG
>NC_060157.1:16089560-16129671 GCF_021292245.1 Micropterus dolomieu | reverse complement strand
GCTCTCGGCATTCGGTTGCTTTTCTTTTCCCATTCTTGCCACATCAATTCAATATATTATCCGTAGGTAAAGCGGCCATTATAGCAGAGGTGGGATCTTTCCTTCCTGCTCCCACACAGCAATCCAAAAGGCCCCGCAGGCGTATAATAGTAGAGAGAATGTGTGAATCAAGACTTATATCACCATATCCGGGCTATATCTACCTGTCAAATGCATTACTTATGAACAGTCAGATCTATAAAAACATTTGCATTTACATCACTATCTCTATTTCTGATATCTTTGTCTCACTGTCTGTCCTCTCTTTTCTATCTTTATCTACTCAGGGTCACTCTATATGACTACCAGGCTCTATGTTGGGTTTTTTCAGAGAGCAGTGACAGTGGACACACACTGTTGGATGTGAGTACTTTTTCACTCCATGTGATGCAAAGTTGCGAGTATGGATTGCTCAATATTTTCTCTCTCCCTTTCTGTGTTTTTAGCCTTACTTTGCCTTCTTCTCAGCCATGAAGTGGATGCTGACCGAGCTTGTAATGTAAGACTTCGGTGTGTGTGAGAGTGTCTTATGTCTATCTGTAGTAACATCTGCTCGCCGCATACACAAGTTGTTGAGGACTTGTACGGTGGCCTCTCCGGTAGGAAAAGGTTAACTGTGTGTTTGTGACTATAAACCAACTGTATGTTTGTTTACGTGCGCTTCCACATGTACATCGAAGTGATCATCAATGATCATGAGCAGTAATGGCTACCTGATGTTTCCTGTGGCGCTGGTCCTCCTGCGATGCCATGTTGTGGTTGCAGAGCCTTCATGGGTGGTCGCCACAATGCATCATTGGAGGATTGAGTTGTCAGTGATAATTTAACAGCCTGTCATTTTTTTGTCTTTGAAGTATAAGTGATGTTTTGATTTATGTGTTTCATTTTTCCATTGATGTTTTACTTGAGATTTATCCAGTTAAAATATAAATAATCTTATCAAATAACTAGTATACCTAATAAAAGTTATAAAGGTCCAAAACTTGACATTAAATACATATCATATGGAATACAAATCTCAGTATAGTATAGTATAGTAAGCCCTAAATAATGGCACCATGACATCAGTTTGCACTCATAAAATTTACATAAAAGCATGGTTTGATCATCTATTAAATGATCTGTAATTATGAAATGGAAATGTACTATCCTCTTTATGAGCATTTATTTAATAACTGTGTAAGTTCAGATGCAGGCAAAATCAACCAAACCAAATCATGTGTATACCAAAATGAGTCATCACAAGATTGTCAAAACACTGCCTGTTTTGCAAGCATTTTTTTTTTTACTGCTTTGAACAAGTCATGTAGACTCAAATCAAGATTGAAGTTAAAAAAAAGATTTCAGATGAAAAGAGTCAGATTCAGCAACAACTTGCATGGTCTTATAGACACAGAAATAACTGAGATTCCTCAGTAGATGTTTTTCATGATTGATTTGAGTAAAATACTTTTAAGAAGCATATAAACACGATGGAATTACAACTAGGATAATGTGTCTGTCCCGTGGTTGCTTTAAAATGCACCATTTTCCCTACTGTAGTCCTTGAGAAACTTTCATAGTTTGGGTAAAAAGAACAAATGGCTGGAATGCAGTAGAGAGTGTTGCAGTATGTATTATATAAGCATGTGTTGGAGTGTATTGTTATGGCCGATGTCTTCTACATATTTAGATTCCTGGTCGAGTTTAACTTCTACAGCTGGTGGCACTCTGACCTCACAGCTAAAGGTAAGAACGCATTCGTTGGGGATCTGCTTGTTTTGTCTCTCTCTCTCTCTCTCTCTCTCTCTCTCTCTCTCTCTCTCTCTCTCTCTCTCTCTCTCTGTCAAGCAAACTCACACATACACACACTCATATAAAAGTATACAGTTTATGCTGTAATTGTTATATCAGTTTATATACAAACACAATATATACAATATAGACAAACATTGAAAATGTTTTTTGGGGGGAGTTTTTCCTCATCTCTCTAAGGACAGGGGATGTTGTATGCTAAACCGATTGTAAAGCCCCTTTAGGCAAATTATGATTTGTGATATTGTTTTATATAAATTAAATTGACTTGCCTTGACTTATTATATACATTCCTAATAAATAAGTCTTGGTGCATGCAAACAGCACTGTATAAAATGTACTGTAAGAGCTACTGAAATTGCTCATCACATTTTATTTAGAATGTCTGCTGAAGTTGAAAATAACCACAATGGTCATAACTGATGCTAAAGTGCTAATAAGTGCTAAATAATTATGATCATCATAATAATAATAATCTCTGGTTAATAATTATGGAACATCTGGGGAAAAAACTGTACATTTGTGTAATTTGTTCACAACCTTGTACGTTTAAATGGAAATGTGTTTGCAAATTGTTACAAATTACACCATTATGTTTTTATGGTTTCATGTTTATGTTATTTTATAGTGTATATATAGTTTTTCTTACTCGCAGCAACCATCACAGGCTATAATTACATGTCAAATGGGTTTTTGTAATTTCATTAATTTTAATAATGGTCTAGAATTTTACGTTAAGCAGGAAAGGTAAAAACACGTTTTTCATTCAGAAACAGCAGATAATCTCCTTTGTAAATCAAACAAAATAAACAATCAAAAAACAGAACAAGAGAAAGAATAGAAAACAAAGATTTTGTTCTTCTTTCAAGTCACTCTATCGTTTATAGCAGTGACACAGATTCAGACACAGACTATTTCTACTATAATGTTAACCTAATTTTGTTTAACTTAATAATCTCAAAGGCTTACGCCTCAACATGTGCAGAAATAAAAGAGTCCTAATTTTCCTTTTTTGGGGGGGTTGTTTTTCAGTATAATTCCCTGTCTCACACAAAGGAGAGAAAGTTAATAAAGTAATTTTTTTCTCAATTTTACATCTGCCCATAAAACAGTAACTTCTTTTAAAATGATGATCACCGATTCTAAGAGATTAATCTAAATATGAAAACATACACTGACCAATGCTTGAGTTCACGTGGAGCAAAGTTCATTGCGTACAGAACTAACAACCAGTGTCCTCAGCGCTGACCTCCTGTCTTCGTCTTCTCCATCTCCCCTCCACTTCCTCTCGGTCTGAGTCAGTGTGACCACTGGAAAAACAGAATAAAGAGGCACAATCCCAAACCTAAAAGTAAAAATGGCAGAACACGAGAGTACCTCAAGTGACCTCAGTGTGAGAGAGGGTGTGTGTGTGTATGTGTGTCTGCACACCCATTTGTGTTTGTTTGTGTGTCCAGAGGGGGGGTTATACTTGATGGTTTTATGATCTGAAAGGATGTGTGTCATATTGGATGTGGTGGGAAGCAATATCCGCTTTTTTAAAAGAAGAAAAAAGGCTTCTCTCGCTCTATTTTCTCACTCTGTCTATCTTTCTTTCTCTCCTTCTCTAGTTTAATGTCTTTACCTCCTTTTTCTGTCTCACTTTCTTCCACGAACGCACGCACATTCTCATATGATTACAGCCAAGCTGGGGGATGCTGCTGATGCCTTATGCTTTATGGAGTGTTGAATACTGTCTGAAATTAAAGCTTCACTAAGCAGCATCATATTATTGTATTAATTCTAGCCAAGACTAATATGAAAATATTTAGTTTGTGAATGCGAGAGAGGGGGGAGAGAGAGAACCACAAAATGAAAGTCTATAAAATGCTTTCCTTGCACACTCTTATCCCAAATGAAGTGAAGCTGGGCATTGCTGCTCGCCCAGCAGTCAAGACAATTTCACAGCTGGCTAGCCTCAGGTCTTAGCAGCACTTTCTATATCTTTTTACAATGAGACACGGGCCTGTGACACACAGCTGAAACACCCCAATTTAGCAGCCCGTAACCCAATCTACACAGCCTCTCAAGCTGAACTAATCCCAGACGTTTATCCATGTAGGCTGCGTTTCTCACATGTATATAGTTTATATACGGCTGCGCACACATACACACACACACATAAATTTTTTTCACGTAGTAATGCTGTACTGCTGACACCCAGCAATTAACTCGCTCCATTCAAATCAAACACACAATCCACCATCAGAAATCTGTATTAAAAAAATGGATGAAGACCGCCCTGATAAAACTACGTCTTTAAAATGTTAATATTTTAAAATGCAAATTTCAATTCTTCGAGCGCCTACTTTAATAAGCCTGCTCACAAATAGAGGATTTTGTTGCCCCCTTCCTTTCCATCCTGTAGCATTGTTTCAAACCTCTGGGTGGCAGGAGAGTTCAAGCAATGTTGTGTAAATGGCTGGCCTAGATTTACACTGGAAATACCTCCAGCAGGACAAGAGGCAGCTCTGGTTCAGAAATGCTGCTTTCTTTCAAACTTGTATATTTGCAAGGATGTGGTGTGTTTGCTTACAATCTATTTGCATAACTATTTTAACTATATATTTGACTTGAAATGGATGGTTTCATGACTTCCTCACTCAATTGCTGTTTTTCTTTCTTTCTTTCTTTCTTTCTTTCTTTCTCTCTCTCTCTCTCTCTCTCTCTCTCTCTCTCTCTCTCTCTGTTTTCCTTCTTCCCTCCAGCTCAAAGGATAGGTCGGTCCATGCAGGTTCCATGTGACACAGAGTACCCGGCCTTCATCTCCGAGAGAACCATCAAAGAGAACATGGGACACCTTGACTGCGACAGCTGCATCAAGTATGAGGCATAGACATACATACATATAATGTGAACACACTGTAACAACACGGTAACAACTACAGCGGTCTAAAAATGTGTCTACTGTATCAGCTGGCCTCTACGCTCCATAAAAAAGGTTAACAAAGAAAAATGATTTAACTCTCATCTTGGCGAAATATTTGATCTCTGTAATCCCTGATAATGAGAAACACATTTAAATCGTTTGTTGTCGGTTGAAAACACTTTTATCCAAGCAATCCATCACAGGCACACATACACACAGACACTCACTCTGTCCTCCGGCAGTTTGAAATACAAGGCATTTAGAAATGAGGGAGAGAGGTGGAAAAAAGGCTTCCTTTAAAAATGGGAAAATGAGTGTGGTCCCCATTAACAATTTGGGCTTTTTTGTCAGGCAATTGTGGGGTGTTCTCTGGATCCCTCCAATGGGCCCTTCATTGCTCCCAGCTGTGGAACTGCCAGGGAAGCTCAGAACCCTGTGCTTGTGTGTGTAGGTGTGTGTGGTTGTGTGTGTGTGGGGAGGGGGTGTTTTCCTGCCGGTACAGCCTGACAAGGTCAGCAGGGTAACCACTGCCCTGGGTGCTAGGAGTAAAATGTGGTTGGGGATGCAGTCAGACCCCAAACACACATACTGCATACACACACAGACACAGCATACACTCGCACACACCCTGGAACACACATTATAGAAGCATGCTTCAGAGAAGAATGGCCTCATCTCCAATGATGACACCAGAACTGGGATTAGCGGGTAGGGCTGTGTGCTCTGAGCAACATGTCGCCTTCAAATAAATCTTTTTTAAAGCACAATGAATTTGACAAAGTAAAACTGAGTTTTTATTTCTGTTATATGGAATTTTATGGCTCATATTAGTAATAGAGGATATTGGTGATAAACATCTGTTCCACGTTACAGGCTGACTGAGGCCTTTCTCTCATATTTTCAATGGGACACGTGTGTGTGCTTTATGCTCTAGGAAATATACCCTAAGCTCTTGCCTGTTAAACCTCTTTTTACTATATTATGAGTGTGTGCACGTGTATGTGTGAGATGTCTGTGTTTGTATTTGTCCAGTACTTCCTTATGCGTGAGACAGCGTGACAGAGCAATGGAATCTACTGAATGATATAATAGCTTAAGTGGCCCAATAGGATGATTTAACCTCCATTAATGCATTGCCAGCTTCTCTAGACTGTAACATGAGATTTAGGACAAAGAGTGTGTCATGTCTTCAAGGGGACTATTAGCGACAATACTCCTGTCCATATATCCACCGCTCCACATGTTCCTTTCCTTTCTCTCGATCGTCCCAGTTGAGCCATGTCCTGAAAAGAGAGAGGTTCGAAGTTACAGTAAGCTACAGCTTCTGCGTTACAGTCAGACCTGTAGACGTGGTTTCATCTGTTAGAGATTCTTGAAATACATGTAACATACGTTTCTTTATCCCAGGTCACACTAATGAACATGGAATAACTGAGATAGTTGTGCATATTATGAAGCTGTCACTCCCAATGTGCTATAAGGTTTTGTTTTAGTCAGTTAAATTTGTTGATAAGGAGTGCTTTTTACAAAATACACTATTTGACAACAAAAAACTGAATTTATGAAGCATTATAATTTTTAAAATTACATTATGGGCTATACGTTTTTATCAGTTGTGTTTGTTGAGATGTTTATTATAACTGAGAGTTGAATGTTTATTTTTACATCTTAAATTAAGTTCACATTTTTCGTACTAAATTAAGTTTTAATAATTATGTTTTTATGTAATTACTTTCATAGATTGAACTTTTCTTATCAAATAGTCCCCTTTTGATGACGTATGCATACATATATTTTCATGTCATTCTCTCAACCAGGACATTTAGCTGCATTTGCACCAACAGCTGCTGGAAGGCATAAATATAAAAATATTCTTTAAAATAGAGTTCCCCAAATATAATATATTGGAATCATGTCAAATGTGTAAAAAGGCTTAAAAAGAGAATACTCGAATAATGGTGCCCATTTTCCCTGAAAGTAACAAGAGAAATGGAAATAAAATGAGGGCATTGCTCTGATAACTCGCCAGAGTGTTTGTTGAGATTTTACTGGAGCAATTCCAACTCACTGAATTAGAAATTGTTAAATTGCACACAGTAATTACTGGTCAAATTTCCCAACAGTGATGACAGATATTTCTAAAAAACCATACAGTGCATGCAGTTATGCTTATGGTTAGTTACGCAATGATTAAATCGTTGGGAAAATGTGAACATTCCCTACAGGACACACAACATTGCATTTAGCTAAAACTGAGCACAGAATTATTTTGCCATTAAAGGTAGAAAAACTTTGCTACTGTTCTGCATCAGAAGCAAAGCATGTGTAAAGCATAAAGCATTGTTAAATATTATCATCTAAAAAGAGCTTCAATACAGCTCACAATGGAAAGATAAAACATTTTTCTTCATGATAAAAAAGTGTTGATAAGCTGTGCTAATTTTAATCTGCTTCAGCTACAGGTTGCGTGGTATCTTTTGTCGGAACATCGAGAAGAAGACAATTCTGTCACCACTTCTTTGTGTGTTTAAGCTTTACACTTTACATCTACCTAACTCTTGATTTCTTTCTCTTTTACTGCCTTATCTATCTAGAATTATATTGGATATCTTTGTTGTTCATTTCTCTGCTGGCCAAAATCACTAGAAGCCACAGCACTGGGAGACAATGTCAAGAAGATAACACACTCTTTACCGTCTGTGTGTTTTTGTGAGAGAGAGTTTGCATGAATGTATGTCTCCGTGCATGTTCACATCCTTGTGTGCGTTGAAGTGTGTGTGTGTGCGGTGTAGTGCTCCCTTTCCCACCACTGGGTATGTTCAAGGCTTGCAGCTGTGCTGTCAGGATGTGTTTAAGTCTTTTCTCCAGGAACACTTGCTCTGCTTTCTATCAGTGGGCTGAGCTGGGCCGGCTCGGCACTGTGCAGGGGTGAGCACGGATTATTAAACATCAGCAGATCCTAATTCACCCTGATTGGAACTGGCTTGGCCTATTTGGTTGGGTTTGTATGGTCACGGTGGGATAACTGTATTAGAATGCGGTGGATTGGTGCTACTCAGGGATAGGAGGCTGTTTGTGGTCAGATTGAATTGGTCATGGTACTGAATTAGTAAGGTTGGAGATATTCCTGTAGAGGTCTGTTTGGATCTGCCAGGTCTCTCTCTCTATTTGTCTTAGTTCCTCCTTTACAACAGTTAAGAATGTGTATGCATGTACACAGTGTTTCTGCATTGGTGTGTGTTCACTCACTCACACGTGCATGTTCTCATACGTGTCTGATAAATACCTCACAGTGAACTCGATAAATCACCCAGCTGCGGCAGATGAGTAGGTGGGGGAGACGCAAAAGATAAAGAAAGAAAGGGTGACAGAAAGAAGAGATCATCTTTACGGCCTCTCTTCTTCATAAAGCTTATCCGCGGTCATAAATCACTGGCCAGGAGGCCGAGGCGAGGCATGATCTCTCAGACCAGTAAAACACAGCCACGGGAAGCTATGAGCACAAAAGTGTGGTTGCCATTTGTCTCCCTTTTGGTGTGTTTTATATTCGGCAACACTTCATTGGTGCTCACTTTGGATGGGATATAACAAAGCCAAAAGAGAAGGAAGGGAAGAGAATGAGGAGGAGGAGGGGATGGAGTGAGTTAGAGAAGTATGTGTGTATGCTTTATATGTGTGTTGGTTGGTGTGAGTCTGTCTATGTCTCTGTATGTTTATTGACAGCTGGCGGTGAGACAAGTCATCTTCTTGACATACGTCCAGTGGAGTCTTTTCAGTGCATCTCCCCTCCGCCAGGGCAGAATGTGAACAGTCATAATGCAAATCCTCTGACACACATGGAAATTTACATCATACCCATGCGCCTACTTGCCAATCCAACCCTCAGTCCTCCCTTTCTCCCTCTCCCTTCTTCCTTCATCATCTTTTTTTTTGTTTCTGGGCGTCTGTGCTGTGATTGGCAGGTCCTTTGTGATCCAGCAGATCCCCAGCAGTAATCTCTTCATGGTGGTGGTGGACAACAAGTGTGACTGCAGCATGTTTGAGCCAATCACCATGGACCCCTTCGAAATCATGTATATCCTTCACTGGCCAAAAGCTTGAGAGGTGCGGGTGATTGAGTACAGGAGGACAGTCTGTTGGTAAGTACCACCAGGATGATTTAAAAGCTAGAGAGCCATATTTGTCAAGGATGTGAAGATGAGTTAATCTACAGCTACAGTAAAACCTCAACAACCTTGACAGAATTGATTAAACTTATAATAATTGTCACAGCTCAAATTCAAATATGGATGATGATTTTTGCAATAAACTGACTCAGAAGACGATGAGTGGAAGTGATGGTTTTGAGGGCAACATAAATGTGTTAAACATCTGGCCTGGAAAGGTTGTGTCCCCCCATTGAGAAAAATAACAGTATTGTCTGACTATGTCTTTTAATGTGTTCACGAGTTCCAGTATCACAATACTGTAGTTACCGAAATGTAAATAGCATAAAGCATCTTAACTTGTGCTTGGGGAGTTTGTTTGCCCTCTACCCCTTTGTTGGATGAAAGAGACAAGAGCATTGTGAGGGACAAGATCTGAAGTCCAGGCTTTGAGACAACACTCTACCGGAGGTCTGTTTCACAGTGCTGTGTGTGTGTGTGTGTGTGTGTGTGTGTGTGTTAGGACTGTGTTACACAACAGCCCACGCTGTGATGGGATACTGATCAATAGCAGGCACAGCTCAGAGAATGGAGTCAATCTGAAGGAACTTCAGCTCGTCACCACATACCCGAGCTGGGTTCTCCTCTACAATGTGCATTTCTCAGAATTTTTTTGCATTACACACACGCTGTGTGTACATGTACACTGTTTATTTTGTTATGGAGTGCTTACTGTAGCATAAAGTCTGCTATTCTGTTGCTAGGCGACAAAAGAAAAGTCATCGAACATTGCTCAGAGTCTTTCTTCTTTTTGCAAACCGTGCTGTGCACAAAAGTATCACGATATCCATAAGAACCTCTTTCCATGGTGCACTCAAAAACATGCATTCCTTTCCATTATAAGCAAGAAATCCACTCCAGCAGGAAAACACCCTGCAGTGGGTACACATGGTCTGTTATTGCCTTAACTTCAGCTGCACATAATGAATCTCTAAAGTGCGAGAGATTGAAGATGCAAAAGGACAGGAGGCGCCCAGATACCTGTCACCCTTTTCACCCAGAGGTATCCGCTCCACAGACACACATACTACACACACACACGTGCACATACACACATCACTCACTATTATTGTACATTCTTTCATAATATATCCCCCACCAATCTTGCTTTTTTAAAATTTAATTAAAATATTCCTTATCTATTCATATCTTGCCCTTCTCTCTCTAGGAGAACTCAATGGAGTGCGGAGGAGCTGTGGGTCTCGCCCCATCTCTCGCAGCAACACTTCTCTGCGTCCTCCTGGGGCTGTTCCCTAGGTGACCAGAACTGGCCACGCCTCTCCATCCAGAACTTGACTTGGATCGGCTTGGCTCGGCATGCAAAAGAATGGCAACGATGCCACAGAAAAAAACACTCCTGCCCCTTATAAAATTATGCCCAATTCCAACTCACCACCTACAAAGCCCCAAGCCCTGAGATAACTCCGCGCAAGGCACTTATTTGAAAGGATTGATAATGGATAGCTATTGCAGCTGCTAAGACGTGATCATTAAGGTGCTTTAGCAATATCACATGAGCTGCACTGAGAGGTTTTGGTGGAGAAACAAAGTTTTGAACATAGTAATAATGCTAACAATGCACATAGTAGCTTAAAAACTGCACAAGGGATCCAGTAAAACCCACACTCACACTACTATGTTCAGTCCTTTCAGGTAGCAGCTAAGGGGCCTGTAGCTGGGCTTGGAACTGGGCATTAGAGCCACGTAACAACCATGTGGAGAAAGACAGGTGCACTGTCCCCTGGCCCACTCTGACTTTTCTTGGACAATATTGATTTTGAGCATAGAAAATAATGCTGAAGATGAAGATGATTATATGTGGCTGGGGTTGTAATGATGTGTTTGTCTAATGATCTTTTTTTTCATGATGAGAAAAAAAAAAGTTTTAGTCTATGTATGAAGAAAAAAAGAGTTTTAGTTATGATTTGCAAGTGGTACCCATAAACTGTGACTATGAGATTTTCAGTCCTCTGACGTGAGTGGTTGTTAATATTTGAGCTTTGCCTTATTCAATAATATTGGTCCTGTTTGTGTACTTTTGAAATAAAATGATGTTTAAAATTGATGCTGTTGTTGAAAGCCGTGATGTAGGAGACCGTTAATATAACAATAGAAGCATCAGCTCTCATCCTCATAGTTTGATCTGTTGTTGTTGGCAGATTTGACTGATTAATACAATATCTGCTCTTAGCGGCTGGCTGTGGGGAAACGTCTGGCTGCTTTTTAGCCTCCGCATGAGCAGAGTTGCGTCAGGCTTGTGTGTGCATGCGCACATGTGTGCATTTGTGTCTGCATCTGGTGTTTCGCTCTTCTGTCATTCATGTAAGCCTCTGCCCTAGAGGCCTATTCCCCACACAAAAAGAGACAATAAAGACCATGACAGTGGAATCGAAGGCCAACCACAACATACATCTGTATTTGTTTAGGAAATAGACGCAAACAATCCTTTGACATTTTCTGACAAATATACACATATGTACAGGCAAGAATAGGATCCTGTGCCATGCCAGTCTTTGTGTGTGTGTACAGAGGAGCACAATAAGTTAAAAACAACTGAAGTTCTCAGGGACCCCATCAGTGCCGGCAGGATGCCGCTCTGCTATGGTCTCCATGTCAACACCAAGGTCCCTGTAGTCACCAGCGGGACATGCTTCGTCTCCCTCTCCTTCCCCAACTCTCAACCAGCCAGTTCTACCAACCTCCGCTTCCTCCTCCACTGACAAGGTAATTCTCACCGTCCTAGTGGTCTAATCTCTTCTATACTGTTTCACTGATCTTGTCCCTTGAGCAAAAACCGTGTGATTCTAATCATTTCCAGTTGATCCTGTTCTTCCTCTTTCTATGGTCCAAAGACTCCCTGACTTGCTGGTGGGTCATTTATCACTGCATAATGGGATTGGAGTTGTTTTGGGTCACGCATCCAATCCGGTCTGTGATTCCTTCCTGTTTGCCAGATGAGTTATGGGAAAGTGCATCCAGTGTGTGTACAAAAGGCAGACTTGGGGAAAGCAATCTTCTTTCTGGGGAGCTGCCACAATGGCAGCCCTGTTGCCACCTCAGGGGGGGTCCTTTGAGTGATAAACCCATGCAGATGCTAAAAGACATTCTATTCTTTTCCAAATATCCCACTGCACACTGCTCATACATGCACGTTACACAGGTGAGAAAGTTCAGATTTAGCGGTTTTTATGTACCTCTGTTGTCTGAAAAGACAACAGAAAAAAAGAATAGACCGTATCTGTTGAAAAGCCATTGAAAAAGACATCTCAGTTTTTATGGAAACATTAATGTGTGTCTTTACAGGTTGGGCTGAGCACACAGATGTTCACCTGGACAAGCCAGTTCACACCTATAACCTCCGTCCATCAAAAGACACACTCAGAGACAGGACGAGTGAGAGAAACATCACTCTAGGTATTTTATGAGAAGGCGTCCGGTGTCCGCATTCCTTCCCAATGATCTGATCTATGCTGCTGTTTGTGGTGGGAAGGAACCCCTGAGAGAGGAGTCACTGATCGCTGGGACACAATGCCCTAAAGGGGCCCTGCTGTTCAAAACATGCTCATTCATCAGCACTCACAATACTCTAACACTGTTTGCTAGCCATTATCTTGACTACATGAGAAATCTCCTTTGCTAATATGCCGGAAGACAGATGAGAGTGAATCTCACACACATATTCAAACATGTACACAACACACACACACTGAAGCGGTCACACAGAGGGCAAAGCTTTTGGTGTTACCTCCGATGGAGTGGATAACATCAGCGGTTTGCATTGAGGGCCACAGATATATTTAAATGGAAATGATTCTGAGCAGCTGAACCACACAAGGACCACACACAGGCCCGGTGACCACAACACGCCACAGCTAAGACAAGCTGGGAAAACACACACACAATTCTGTCGACATTCCACAGGGTGACTAGCAAAATCTCAGCTCTGCAACTCAGTGTGTGCATGTATTCTTGTTTGTGTAGAGGCTTACAATAGTGAATATTTAATTATAGAGCAACAGTGAGAGAAAAGAAAGCGAGAAGAATTTTTAGCATTTGGTATTTATTTTTTTAGAATGGTGCTCTGTGCTTAGTAGGATTTTATTATTTGTTGTATGGATTGTGCATTTGCAGCATCACTTTGCCATCCATTTTTTTTTACATGGGGGTTGTTATTTTCATCCCTTAAGCATCTTGTACTCAGCTCTGTCCTTATTTACCTACTTGTCCACCCTCCTTTACCTGTTTGCTTGCTGCTCTGGCCACATGCTCACTGGCTGTAGTGGTGATAATGACCAGACCTCTGGACTACCTCACCCACACATGCACGCACCCACACACACACACACACACACACACACACACACACACACACACACAAACATCAGAGACTAAAACTGAACCAAACCCCAAAGACAAATTTGTTCCTGTGCATGCCAGGAGACACGCTGCTGCCAAGGTTGAGAGGTGCCAGCTGAAAACATACACTCTTAACACTAACACACACACACACACACACACACACACACACACACACAGTTAGTTGTGTACCCCATGCTGTGACAGGAAGAAAAGCCTTCAGTACTTATGGACCTCTTGGTGAGCTTGAGGACCTTGACAGCCAGCTGTACTAATACTGTGTGTGTGTGTGTGTGTGTGTGTGTGTCCTATCCAACAGTGGACCTTGGCATTGTTGCACATTCATTGGCAGTGAACTGGCAAACCAACAGGGGACATTTTTGAGGTCTGCTGTTGGTCAAGCTTTAAAACATGCTAAAATCATGTCAAAGACAGTCTGGTGGAAAAGGGACCTGAAGGTGTATGTATTATCATACTGCCTGCACTGCCTCGGCAGGCTGATGTGGAGATTTTAAGGACTCACTAACACATAGTTTTTATAGTGTGAAGACTTGCATCCTTTAAAAATAATTCAATTAATTTTTATTTATATAGCGCCAAATCACAACAACAGTTATCTCTGAGCTCTTTTCATAAAAGAGCAGGTCTAGACCGTACTCTGTGATTATATTTACAGAAACCCAACAGTTCCCACCAAGAGCAAGCACTAGGCAACAGAGGCATGGAAAAACTTCCTTTTAAGAGGCAGAAACCTCAAGCAGAACCATGGCTCAGGGTGGGCGGCCATCTGCGTCGACCAGTTGGGGGTGAGAGAGAGAGAGAGAAAGAGGGAGGGGGATGGAAGGAGAGAGAGAGGGGAGGGAGGCAGCCTACACACTATACACCCAGAGGTAAAGACAGTAAAGGTAATGTTGCTATAGACTGAATGAAAAATGGTACAGATATTTACAGTAGTGTTAATGATAATAATCGTAATGTTAATGATTATAATAACAATAGGGCTAGTAACAATAATTGGAACAGAGGGTGTCGAGCAGGAACACGGGGGCAGCAGGTGACTCGCAACCACAGATCCAGACTCCACAGCTCCAGAGCCAGAAACACCTGCAGGAAGTGATAGGAGGAGAGAGGAGAGGGACGAGAAAGCACAAGACTACGGGAAAGGGAAGAAGTCGAGTTAGTAACATGCATTAATGGGATGAGGTTGCATACAGAGGGAGAGAAAGAAGAGGAGAGAGGAGCTCAATGCATAATGGGAAATCCCCCGGCAGTCTAGGCCTATAGCAGCATAACTAAGGGATGGTTCAGGACTCACCTGAGCCAGCCCTACCTATAAGCTTTATCAAAGAGGAAAGTCTTAAGCCTGCTTTTAAATGTAGAAATGGTGTCTGCCTCCTGAACCCAAACTGGAACCTGGTTCCACAGAAGAGGAGCTTGATAGCTGAACACTCTGGCTCCCAGTCTACTTTTGGAGACTCTAGGAACCACAAGTAACCCTGCATTCTGGGAGCGCAGTGCTCTGGTGGGGTAGTAAGGTACTATGAGCTCTTTAAGATAAGATGCCTGACCATTAAGAGCTTTGTAGGTGAGAAGAATGATTTTAAATTCTATTCTGGATTTTACAGGAAGCCAATGCAGAGAAGCTAAGACAGGAAAAATGTGATCTCTTTTCCTGGTTCCTGTCAGAACACGTGCTGCAGCATTCTGGATCAGCTGAAGAGTCTTAACGGACTTTTTCGAGCAGCCTGATAATAAGGAATTGCATTAATCCAGCCTAGAAGTAACAAATGCAAAAATAACTTTAGTTTTATCTGAGTTTAACATTAGAAAATTACAGGTCATCCAGGTTTTAACATCCTGAAGGCACATTAGAAATTTAGCTAACTGATGAGTCATCATCTGCATAACAATGAAAGTTTATGGAGTGTTTCCTGATAATATTGCCTAAAGGAAGCATACATAAAGTGAAGAGGATTGGTCCGAGGACAGATCCTTGTGGAACTCCATGACAAACTTTGGCGTGCATGGAGGTTTCATTGAACATGTTGAATAACATGTACAAACTGAAATCGATCTGATAAATAAGACTTAAACCAGCTTAGAGCGGTTCCTTTAATGCCAATGAAATGTTTCAGTCTCTGTAATAGGATATGATGGTCAATGGGATCAAATGCAGCACTAAGATCTAATAAAACCAGTACAGATACAAGTCCTTGGTCTGATGCAATTAGTAAGTTAGTAATTTTCACCAGTGCTGTCTCTTTGCTATGATGAACTCTAAATCCTCAAATAAACTATTGCTATGTAGAAAATCATACAGCTGTTCGATGACTGCTTTCTCCAGGATCTTAGAAAGAAATGGAAGGTTAGATATAGGTCTATAGTTGGCTAAAACATCTGGATCAAGGTTGGGCTTTTTCAGCTTTTTAATTACAGCTACTTTAAAGTACTGTGGTACATAGCCTGTTGATAAAGATAGATTGATCATATCAATTGATCATAGAGAAGTGCTGACTAAGGGTAAAACTTCTTTAAGCAGCCTAGTCGGGATGGGGTCTAAGAGGCAGGTTGATAGTTTAGATGAAGAAATTATTGAAGTTAGTTGGTAAAGATTGAGGGAAGCAAAGCAGTCTAAACATATATCTGGTTTTACAGCTGTTTCTAAGGTTCCTGAGTTTGGAAATAAGTCGGTGCCAGTTGAGGGCAGGTCTTGGTGAGTTATGTTTCTAATATCGGCACAATCCTCCTGGAAAAAAGGCAGAGTGACAGTGGCTATAGACAGGCAGGGAGAACAGACAGAGCTGGAAACTCAGGTAAACTCCCACTGCAACGTTACAGTAATAGTTTTATCAGCTTGAGGTTGAACTAATCCATGCTCGTTACATGATCACGGTACATTTACTGCATTTAGCCAACGTGCTACAGTGTTAGCTCGCCTGCTGCTTTTCCTTTATTATGTGTGTATCTTTCACTGGAGGCTCAGCAATGTGAGCATAGCTACATGTATTGGATGATAACGAAACGGGTAGTGAGCTGGACTGAATATTATAACAAGATTGTGTCACACTTTATAACAGTTAGACCGCAGTATGAAAATAAAATGTGATTTTTTAATAATAGCAGAAAACAGGCTCCATCCTTCTACTGTTCACTTTCAGATAATGAAATGTGTCCCCTGTCAGTCGGTTTGATTAATTTATTCTAAATTGCAAGTTTCAGTATTAAACCATGGAGCTAACCGTCTTTGTTTTAGAGGGGCAACAATGTAGTGGGACAACAGTGTGGATTTGTGCATTTTATATTAAATAAATTTGGAGCTACTCCAAATTCCTCTTTTCCTCTACCAGAGAGGAGCAGGGGGGTTAAAGATCAACTTCAACAGACTGCTAAAGAGACCCCAACAGGAAGGGGGGTGGAAAGTTGCTTTCTCTAAGTGCTATGCCTGAGCAGCCTGATCATAAAACTGGCACCTTTTTGATCTACGAAGCTGATAACGCGGTGCCTGACTGTTAAACTGACAAAGGGACATTAACCAACGATTAGCATTTCAGAATCTCCTTGGATGGGGCAGGAAATCCTAAACTGCCCCCCCCCCCCCAAACATGTAACCGTGGCAACTGACCTTGCTCTGTGTTTCATTACCCCATCAAAGGGATACTCCTTGTCTCACCCACTTGTGACATAATCCAGGACAGCCGAACTTTAAATAAACAAATACTCTCCAAAGACTCAAAGCATTTAATTAAGTTTAATTAAATCTTTTAGTTACTTGATAACGTTTGCCTCTATTTGAGTAGTTATGTTACCATGTTGTTGCTATCTGTTGTTGATATTATTGCTGAAAAGAATCTAAATAAGTTAATTTTGCAGTGTTTTTATTTTCAGCAAGATTAAGGACACTCCGTCATCTTATGTGTAACCAATGCTTGTTCACAATACTTTCTCACACAATTCCTTTGGAAACGATGATAAAGAAATGTCATACTATACTCTAGTAATTATCCAGCTTGAATTTAAGGCTGAATTCCCCATTTCCTAAGGAAAGATTGTTTCGGGTTAATCTAAGCTTTCCTCATGTAACCTGAGCTCCCCCAAGTGGACGAAATAAGTATTACATACCATCGTTGGAAATTGATGAGTTTCATCTGGCTTGATCGATAGATATAACTGAGCATCATCTGCATAACAATGAAAGTTTATGGAGTGTTTCCTGATAATATTGCCTAAAGGAAGCATATAAGCAAATAGATTTCTTTTCTGTTAGACATTAAAGTTTAGAAAGGCAGTCCCTCGGGAAACCTGAAACGCCCTCTGGGGAACCACGCCCCAGGCAACAAAAGAGCCACACACAACGTTGCTCTCTCTCTGCTCTGCTCTTCCCCTCGTGCTCTGGTCTTCCGTTCTGCTCTCTGGACGCTTCGGCACGCGTCCGGCGTGCCTCTCCAGGCAACGCCCTAAGAGTTCGACCAGCGCAACAGGCCTTTGTTCGCTTGAAGCTACATGCACGAAGTGCTGCGACATCGATTTGCCCCTCAGTTCCAGCAACTGTACTTGCTTTATTTTCTTTCTTTCTTTTGTTTTGTTAAAGTTATCAGTCCGTTAAGCTACACTGGTCTAATTCAGGAACGACCAAGTTCCCTTTTTAAGCTTTTTCGTCGAGCTAAGCCCACGGAGGTCGGACGACACCACGTGGCTCGCCAGCAACCACCAAGGACGACTTAAACCTGACCCGAGACGGGGTCGGGAAGGCCCCTACTGCAAGTTTCTTCCACAAGCCATCCAGAGACGGACCCCGGAGAAATTCCCTGGCAGAGAAAGCGACTGGCCGACAGCTTTATGTTGCCAGTATGAGGCTGTTTCCCAGCAACCCGGCGGAAGAAACACAAGCAGTAAGACCCAACAAACATTCTGTGACCAGGGATGTCCCGTAATGTTAATATATTGTCTTTCAACTTCTAAAACTCATAGTTTACTTTCATTAGTTCTCCTCTGCCGTATGAGTCAAATGCTTCCCACAATCGAACCTCCATTTCTCATTGTTCAGCCATTGTTTATTTTCCCTGTATTTAACCACCCTTTTATATCGCATTAGTTAGTTAATAAATTCACTGTAATCAAGAACTGTGTGTGTTGCCTATTTCCACGTACCTGCCAAGAGAATTGACCCTTTAGATATGAGACTGACTAAATGATTTAAGATAATTTAGCGATTATTAACTAACTGATCACTAGTAATAATTGTATAGTTATTAAAAGCTACCTAGAGGTCCGGAGACTCTAGGATTATAACAACTCCGGTGGTGCCCTTTTAACGAGAGCTTTTATGGATTTTTGATATTTTCTGAATATTAAAATTCATAACTGGGTATTAATTCTCATAAATTTATTAAAATTCATAGCTAATTTAGCCATGCTACAACAGAGTCGAGTGTCATTCGCAGCGAGCCTGCAGCACTATCAACAAGATGATCGATTTGGGAGGGACTGAAATTAGCATAGGAGTCCTCCGTTACTTTGTGACTTGATAATGAATTTAGAGCTGATGGAATCGCATCCTTAAATTTAGCTACAGCACTATCAGACAGACATCTTGTAATGTCTTTTATTATATAAATCAGTTAAGCAACAGCAAATGCATTAGGACAGACTTGGGACATTTAGGTTATTCATTGTTTGTATTTAAATAATATGAAAATAAAATGTGATTTTTTAATAATAGCAGAAAACAGGCTCCATCCTTCTACTGTTTACTTTCAGATAATGAAATGTGTCCCCTGTCAGTCGGTTTGATTAATTTATTCTAAATCAAACTGAACTCTTTTTTTTGAAGTTATAAAGGTTAATATTGACAGAAAAGAAGGCCCACACCTTTACTGTATAGGATGACAGGAGTAGTCTTTTAGCATTAAATGACACAGATTCTCTCTTAGATAACATGGAGTGAAATGAACGCTTTAAAGATGCTCAAACAACCACAGCAAACTCTCAAGTCAAAGAATTAAATTATTAAGGTCAAATGCAAAATTAGAAAACAGATAACTGAAAATAAAGGAGCTGACAGCCAGCTCTGATCATATATATTATATATATTTTGGGGAAGAACAGTGCACATAATTCCCCAGCCTGTAGTTCATCAATATTCTTTCAGACAGGCAGCTTACTCTCTTCAGCCAAATATTGAATAACAAAACCAGAACAAATCATAGGCATATATTTAGCATTCCATTCTGTGTTTGTGCAAACAAGCTGAGGGAAATTTTCCAACATTAGCATATTCAGCTGAGTCTTTGTAACTGTGATCTGAGCTCTGCCAGCCCTTCGAGTCTACGAAAGGCCTCATTCGGTTACACATGGCAAGCTGAGCAATGGCCTGGAGGGGCATACATATTGGCTCCCCTCAAACAGGAAGTGGCTAAATGGAGACCCAGGAGCCCCCTGCCTTGCCTCTGCCACTCAAATGCACCCAGGCTGTTTTTAGAGTGTAGGCCAGTTTAACAGAATGGACAGTCAGGAGTGAAAAAAGAGGAGAGAGGGGAGGGTAAGCGAAGGAAGGAGGAAAGCTAGGAAGCTTGGAGGTCAGGGAGGCAACGGAGAGTAAAGGCCGGCTGATTGCAGCCAAGTAGGTGGCCTCACAATATAATAGCTCAAAGCAAGCAACACAATTGGCTCTAAGCCTTGGTTTGTCCCCAGGTCTCTGCATTGGATCGGGATTGAGAACCGCTATAAGTATTGTGAGCATTTTAGAGTTCTCTCCGATCACAGTTAATCAGCATCAGCATGTTTGTCTTGGATGGAGCACCGATCAATGAGTTAGGGACTATTGGCTGTTGGCTCCCCCATACCGGCTATAAATTCTGCTGAGATGATGAACGCTGAATGTTGATGTGATAATTGATGCAGTGTTTTTTTGTGCATGGCGTCTCTGGGCATGGTGTGGTTACATCAAACTTTTATAGAAGTCTGTGTATGTGTGTGTGTGTGTGTGTGTGTGTGTGTGTGTGTGTGTGTGTGTGTGTGTCCATCTGTCGTGTTTGATTTGTATCTTTATACCCCAGCTGGAAAGCTGCTCCTGCTAACTCTCTATGAACTCAGTGTGGACAGGACTAAATGGTTGCTCTTATTGGCACATTAGTGTTTGTGTGTGGGTGTGTGTGTGTGTTTGTGTGTGAGTTATATTGTGTGTTATATTGGTTTTTTTCATGCAATACATACTGAACACACACAGAGACACATTAAGATGTATATCTATATTGTATATTCAATAATGTCCTATTATTTATATTCATGTGGATATGAGTGTGTCAGTTCTTTATCAAACGTGTGTTTGAGACAGCACTCTACCGTAGGTCTGTTTCACAGTGCTGTGTGTGTGTGTGTGTGTGTGTGTGTGTGTGTGTGTGTGTTGTGTGCATGTGCGCGCGCATGTTTGGCCAGACCAATGAGCCGCATGTTCTGTGTATGCTTGGCCCTGGGACTTTAACGCCCTTATTTTGCATAGCAGAGCAGTGAAAGGAAGGCTAAGGTTACAACCACAAGCCCTGACATAAAAATCACTGCAGCAATGTGACATTTATATGCCCTAGTGTCCCTCTCTCACCCTTCCCTCACCCATCATTACCCTCTTGACCATAGGAACATCCAAAGCCTTGCTCTTGATACCAACCGCAGCCCTGTATGTCCTCCCTGTTCTCTCTCACCCTAACCACCATCAAGCCCCTTTTTCTGTATCTCTGATGTGTGTGTCAGTGTGCACATGAGCACTTGTGCTAACACATTTATGCATACAGTACACATATGTGTGTTTGTTTCACGCATGTGGTCCTCCTGCTCTCGCTCACCCTAGCTGTCTGGAGCATTTAGAGGACATGACATCACAGTGGGGTAATGTTGGGCGCTGACGTGTGTTTTGCGGTGAAGGCAAGCTGGGCTGTGACGCCGTCTGTTTGTTTTTCGAGATCTGCAATTGCGGAGGGGGGGGGGGTTGCCTAGGGAGCCAGTTGATTACGGCTCTCATTTATGTCACTGCTGTAGTTCCACAGTTAAAGGCCATGTTGTAATTAAAAATAATCAAGGCTGTAATATACTCCGAACATGATCTCGGGCGTAGTGTGTATGGTCTGTCTGTTAGTGGATATATGAGATATGATATATGTTTGTGATACATATTGCTTATTAGTAAGTGTATGAAGTTTGTTATTAATGAGCTGTGTAATCTAAAAGGCAAGCAGTGCATCATTACTGGGAGAGGAAAAGAGGAAACTAGCACACAATCAGATTTGTCCGAAGCAGAGAGAGGACAAGAAGGTGAGGCTAAAAGAAGCAGAGGCCGAGATGGACATAGAAGAGAGAGCAGGTCAAAACAGTAATAGACTGATGGGGCAGAGTGTGTGTATCCATATGTATGTACGTGTGCTGTAATGCTACAGTGGTCTCAAGCCATTGCTCTCCAGACATAGAGTTTTTTAACAATTAAATGTCAACCGTACTCCCAGCCATCGTAGTTGTGTACATTCTCCGGAGGCCACGGACACCACGGAGGCCCTAAATGCTCTCTGTCACTCCATTAGTGATCTGCAGATCATCTATCCTGACAGTGTGTTCATTTTTGCTGGGGACTTTAACAAGACCAACATGAAGACAGTACTCCCACACTACTACCATCATGTGGACTGCACTTCCTGTGAAGGATGAAGAGAGTACACCTACCCTCCACCATCTGTATCACATTCTACAGAGGCACCATATAGAGAGCGTGCTCGCCAGCTGTACGGAGATTGCAACGTCTCGGACTGGAAGGCCCTGCAGAAAGTGGTAATGGCAGCAGAAAACATCATTGGGACTTCACTCCCATCAATTCAGGAAACATCACAAAAATGCTGCAAGAGACCCCAACTATCCCCACCATGGACTGTTTGTCCTTCTGCCCTTAACCTCACCTGAAACCTAAAACCATGTGTCAACCCTAAAAAGCCCGTTAAATTTGGTGCTGTCCAGCATGTTGGTCCCCACAATGCTGACAGACCCCACAAGTATAGTGCAATCCTGGTTTTTGTATCTCACAAATAGTAAAACAATCACACGCACACACACACTGTGGCAGTCTGGTGACTTCTTTTAAACCAATGTTCATTTTACTTCAGTATGTGCAATTTCATTTGCAGTATGTGGAATTCTGTTCAATGTATGCAATATACCCATGTCTGTTTTTTGAAATACTTCATTTTGTCAGTTTGAATAGTATTTTTTAAATTCCTTTGTGAGCTGGATGAAATGTAATTTCGCTCTACTGTGTCTCGTGTACAATCTGAATGGCAATAAAGTCATCCTGACTCTTGAGAGAGACACATACAAAGAAACATTTGGGTAATCTGCCTGAAATGCTGTCACCATTTATGAAATGTGTAAGAGAAATCACACACACTGCACTCCCTGGTTCAGGACTCCAAATCACAACATCTGCTAATGTGTTTTTTTACTAAACCCTTCTTCTGATTACTTGGAAGAACAGAGATAATTTATTTCCTTGTCTTTTAACTTGACCTTATTTCCTCCCCTTCTTACTCAACCTTGTTTCCTCTACTTCTCACTGGACCTTATTCCTTCCCCATCCTCACCGAACCTTATTTCTTCCGCTTATTACTGGACCTTGAACTGGGACCCTGAGACCAGAGCTGTGTCTGAGTTGTTCAATCAAACACTCAAACCATATTCAAGCTCCAAGATAATTTTTATAATTTCCATTTTGCCCAGTGAGAATATACACCTCACACAAAAGTACATCCTAAGCTGAATTTACATTTTCAGGTTCATAAATCATTGGGGAGTGATCTCAGCATATATACAAGGTATAAAAAGACATGTAAACTCCAGAAAGTCTCTCAGCCCCTGGGCTCATCACACCACTCTCACTGCCGGTGTCACGGCCACGGTTAAGGACACAGGATGGAGCTCCTGCTCTATGCAGCGCCTCCTGATCAGCTCTTGTGGCCTAGAGCTGTTTATCTGAGAAAGTAATTCCTTTGTAAACCATTCAAACCAGCCCAACCCAGTCTCACCAGCCAAATTGCTTGCCATTGTGTTGATGGAGAAGAAATGGTCCTAATCCTAATAAACTATGTATTTATGGACTGAGGGTAACAAGTTGAGTCAGAATGGTAATTTTGGCCAGCATCTGTTTATATACTTTTTAGCAATCTCCCGATGTAAACAATGTGTGTGGTTTTCAAGCGCTAAATGCCTGCTTCATTAAACAATCAGATCTCTGCTACTTTTAAGAAACTGCATGGCTGTGAAGGCATAAACCTAATGATAATCTGGTGCATAAAGTCTCGTCTTAACTCTGTATCTAGTTTTTCTAATGTGAGAGGTGATGCAGCTCAAAAAGCCATGATAGCTCAAAAAAAAAAAAAAAAGTCTTTAAATAAAAAAAACACAGTTCCTCTATTTGGGGAAAAGCTATTTTCTCCATTCTTATGCAACACTGGAGATGTCACTTTAAACTGGGGACGATTTATACCACACTGCAAATTTATGTCCTGCTCAATTATCATTATGCCCTTTTCTCTGTACACTGTCCAGGTTATGATGTCAAGTTAAGTGCAACCCTGGTTCCCTTGTCTTTATATACTACTAATTTGTGTTGAGTGCCAAAGGGTTACATAGCATATGCAGTGTGTTATAAACTAGAATCAGACTATAATTGTGGACTCTTGAGTAGTTCCCAGATGTCTCCCCAAAAGTTGAAATGTAAATTATGCCCTTGGGTGAAGGTGAATTGAAGGTGAAAGAAGGCATAAATTGCTTAGGCACACCTCTAAAACTCTTTTGTTTCTGTTACTGTAAGTTTTTAGGTTTATTTTGCTGTTCTGGTGGACCTCCTGGCCAGAGCCCTTTCTCTACTCAACGGCTTTGACAACAGGGGCAGGTGTGTTTGTACCAGGTGTGTGTTCCATCACACGTGTGTATGTAAAGTGCCAGGTGTGCACCTCGTCATGTGTCTCCGGTGGGGTGCAGAAACTGGACCCAGCAGGCGAACCTCTTGTCACACACACTGATCACAGCAGACAACTACAAGGCCCACCTCTAATTATCAAACACACCTGTTTTGGAAGCAGGGGGTTCCAAGCAGAACTTAATGCTTAAATAAGGATGCTTTGGAATGAAAAAGGAGTGATGGTCACCCACTGAGTCTGGTCAGGGAGTCATTGAGTTGTGGAGGGTGCGTGTATGTGTGGATTATGGGTGGGGCAGCTGAAGCAGAGTGAGAATGTGAGTTGATGATGTAGCTGACGCTAAATCCAGCGTAAACCCGGTTCCATGACAACACCGGAAGTCGCTCGTTCGCGACCTTTACGACGATAAAGTCGTTTCGTAATGCAATTATAACATGTGTTTACTTGTTTAATGTAATTCTGAGTAAAGGTGTTACTTAAAGCTGTGTTTACATTGCTCTTGTTAAATTTATGAAGAAGAGAAAGGTTTATTGCTAGTCACATGACTGTTACCCGGAAGTATTGAGAGTAGCGCCAGAGAGAAGAGAGAGTGGCGGGTGAGGACAGCGAACTTTTAAGCTCCCGTCTGTTATTCTACAGCTGGTCTACAAGGCGAACACGGTAATAATTATTAAGTTAATTATTAAGCACTGTTTAATGTTGTTTACAGGAAAATGTGAGACACATTGTATCGGTCTGTATAAGAAATAAGAGACAGAGTATATAAACGTTGTTTTGGGGTGCTTTGTGCTTGAAACGGTTTTGTTTATCTTCTAGTTTTCAAGGTGTTCCATGATTGAGAAGAATAAATGTGAACGTGGACATCAGTAAGAGGCGTGGACTCTTTTTATGACCAGTGTAGCTAAAGATGATACATTGTTGGATGAGGTCTGTGCAGACATACTGTGAAATAGATCATTAAAGTATTCAAGCCCACTGATGTTGCAGTCTTGGCACTGACAATACTAATACTAATACTAAAAATTTGTCATTCCTGAAACACGCCTCACTTCTGGTCTGACAGTCCACAGAAAAAGCACAATGTCAGCTCTATTAGTGTGGTTATCCACACGTTTACTGAAACAAAATCAAAACGTTTCATTGCTTAAGTACGGGCATCACGTTTTGGTTTCTTTCTGTTTTTCTCGGTTTTGTCATGGACATGTAACATTATATGTACGCCTGTATAGAGCCATCCAGGAGGTAAAATGTCAGAACAAAGCACAAAAAAGTGAAACAATCCACTTGGGAGATTATTGTGGAGTCGATTCTGTTGATCCTTGATGTCTGGCTAGTAATCTCCATCTTTTGTTTTAATTTGCTCTGACATTTCACAGTGTTTAAAGAGCATGTGTGGATCATGGGAAACACAAGTCCAAATGTTGACACCTGTAGAAAAACGAGCAAGCAGTGATGGGAGAAGCAATGGATATAATAGAGAAAAAGTTATTTTATATTCAAACTTACCATGATTTTTGGGTAAGTAAAAGTGTCAAGTGTCAAGTACAAATATCCTTTAAAACACAGTCACACACTCGCCTGTATTGTACTGTATGTGTAGTTAAAATCAACGCTAGGGCCTGTGTCCACCAAAGCATTTTTTTGCCAGCTGAAAACGCCACCTGCTGTTCTGAAAACGCCTAGCTGGGAGCGCTAGGGTGCATTTTGGAGGCGCAGTGTTTTTTTTCGAGACGCTGTGGTTGCTATGATACATAATTTCTGTGGAGGTAATGTGTTGCAAGTAGGGTAGCCTTTGTTCAAGATCGGATGTGCTCGGTGCGGTGTTTGTCCCGCCCCTCCTGCACTGTGATTGGACGGCTGGGTAAAAAGTGACAATGACGAGCGCAGCATTTCACTAGCAAGGACCATGCCACAACAATCATGTCATTTAAAGGTTTAATGAATGTTCTGAATGTACGGATAGATAAATGGATGTAAAGGGGAATGGTGGTGGAGAAAGGATGCCATCTGGATGCTGATCTGGGAGGCTGCGTGATGAGCGGGCAGCTCAGACTCAGAGTGGGGGTTCCGTCTCGGTAGAGGTTTCGCCCGAGTGATTCATTGACCCCCAAAAAGAGTCGGATTATATTGTGCTGAGCTGTGTGTGGGCTTGATGGAGATCGTTGAGATTGTTGTGAATGTATGAATGGCCTGGGATGACCAATGGCCGAGGACCTTAATGGTTTGGTCAGAGATGCCTGACACGGCTGCTGTGGAAGCGGCGCCGATGCGGAATGAATGGCTTGAATATTGTTCGGGTGATATGCCTGAAATGCAGAGGATTCTGTTCAGGTGTTTCTGGAACCAGAATCAATTGGCCATTTTTCCTGTTTCAGTGAGGAAAAGTGGGTGTTGTGGTGATGACTTGGCGGCGTACCCGGAGCGGATGTATTCGGATAGTGTCTCGTAGGGCCTGAGATAGGAGCTGAGACGGAAGATGTAGATGGGGAAGGAAACTCCTAGCTGATCCGTTTTACTTCTTTTGGAGTTGGAGGTGTGAATAGTGATGTCTGATAGACAGGGATGACTGGAAGGATTATAGGTGGATGACATGGGGGCGAATTCTGAACACCTCAGGAAGCCGAAAAGAAAGCCAGCAAAAACATGGATTCTATCCTGAACGGAGAGAATGGATGCGGCGACTGAGAAGGTCTGAAGTGAGAGGTAAGCGTCTAGCGGCGAGAGTGGGATCTTGTTTCCTCAAGCCTTTGATTAACATGGTGATGTGGGAATGAGAGGTAGACGGACATGGGAAGCCGGTGACTATTCTGAAGAAGAAATTGATGCCTGCTAAGTAGGTCTGGATTGTAGAGGAGCGGATGTTTTGGATGGAATGCGCGTAGGTGATGAAACTGCAGATGGACATGATGTCCAGAGAGGGAAATGGCAGACGATGTGTTGCGTGAAATGCCTTAAAGCGATTCCAGTCAGTCAAATAGGCTGAGAGAGTGCTAGGGGTGAGGCTGTTGATGATGGCTTCTTGTGAGGTGTAAGAGAGGTTTCTCAGCTGAGGAGTTAACTGAATGTTGTGGCTGAAAACTGTGGCACAGGTGTGGGATAAATGTCCAATTCTGGAGCCAAGTGTCTGAATTTCTAGAAAGAGAAATGAGACAATGAATCAGCGATGCTGTTTTGGTGGCCGGGAATGTGAGCTGCCCTGAGGATGAACTGATGTTGGGCAGATATTGTGTAAGTTTGCAAAGGAACTGTGCGATGACCAGAGAACGGGATCGACCTTTGTTTAAGATTTCTACTACTGCTGTGTTGTCGGAGTGAATTAGTATGAACTTCCTTGACCATTTGTGCCCCCAAAGAATGGTGGCAATGACGCTGGGATATAGTTCGTCGAGCGCCGATGACTTGGTGCTTAAAAAACTGAATTCTGAGGGCCAAGTGGAGGCGAGCCATCTCGGCAGTCTGTCAGGATTTCTATACCTGGATGGAGACAGTGTGTGAAGCCGTTTATGCGAAAGTTAACAAACAGTCTCAGTGACCGCGGAGCCGTGAGGACGGTATTGTCTGAAGTTTCGGGCGGCCAGCTTGGATGTTATTCTTCCTCTCCTCTCTCGCCTCGCTCCCATGAGTATCCCCTGCCACTAGACTTCATCCACATCTATACAGGGCTTGAGGATAAACAATCTTAATTCATGCTGTTGACTGTTTAAAGGAGCCAAAAGTCGCGGACTTTTTTTAGGGCATCCACCTTAATTAGGTGGAAAGGACACTGTTTATTGTTGGGCTAATAATCCTCACTGATTTTGTTAATTGTGATTGTGAAGCAGTTTTGTTCATTTCTGTGAAAAGAGGTTGAAGTAATTGTTTATTCAACTAAGGTTAGGCTATATATGTTTCCATCTATTGGGTAAAATCAGGGGTGCGATGCTACCTCCACCCTTTGTTCATTAACACAGCAAAGTAAAAAAAGACTTAAGAGGGTTTTTTTATTTCATTTTAGGTGGTTCTACAGCCAAACACTTAGAGAAGGGTAAGGGAAGCATTACCCGTGAGTGTGTGTGGGTATAATGAAAACCAAACCAATTAATTAATTTTTTATTTAAGGTTCACTTAAGTGTTAAAAAAACTCACTTTCATTTTTTTGTTCATTCGGGGGTATCTCGGAACTGGGTTGACCCTAAATAAATGTTTCGTTACAGTTAACTCCCCCGTTTGTCGATTCCCTTTGGTATGGGTACGTTAACAGAGGGACGTATGTCTACCGGCCTGAGGATGATGGGAGGTGGGGTTGCGGCTGATGACAGGTGATTAAACGCTGAGCCGTTGTGCGAGGAAGAAGGGTACTGAACGTGGTGGCGGGGCGCTGACCGTGCACGCTGAGGCGGGGTGGGAGGGGGCTCCGCATAACTCGCAGGAGAGGGAAGTGCGGGCTGCAAAGATGCGGCAGTAAAGTTCGGAGTCGAGAGCTGCACTAACCTGATCCCCGCCAGGGGGAGCTGGAGATGTGTGCTGTGGCCGTCGAGGCCCTGTGACGTCGTGCGTGACGCCGCTGGCCGTGGCCGACCCTGGCAGGGAACCCGGAAACGCTGGAGGCGCAGTGATGGTATTACCGGAGGGTCAATGGAGGCTTTGTAGAGATGGAACAATGTTGTTTTATTGTCGTTCCCTCTGAGGAACCGGTGAAGGCGAGCGGTGGTCCAATCCCGAATGTCGGTTTGTGGATGAGAAGACAGCCGTGTTGCAGAGGAGGGCGCGCTGCGCCGTGTAGAGTAGCCGGTGTTTGAACGGGGGGATGGCTGCTGCCGAGGAGAGGTTTGCTGCCGACTCCGGCGTCCGTGACTGCGGCGACTTTAAATTCCTGGTCTTGCTGGCTGATGGGATGAGGCCTGAGAGCCGCGGGGAGTCAAGAATATTTCTTCAGAGAAGAGAGGATCCTGGCAATGCCGTGGTATGCTCCCCCGAGACGCTTGGCTGATGTCTGACTGCTGTGGTGTGACTGGGACGTAGCCAGTTTGGAACAGGTCATCGTACAGGCCATCATCTGACTTGGGTGAGTAGATTTCGAGCTCTGGGACCATGATTGCAATGGTTGACTCTCTTGCATCGAGCAAACAGAGACAGAGGAGGCCGGTTGAATAGCTCGGGTGTAGATATACTTGTCAGCTGATTAGAGGTGTGGTTTGAGGCGTGGCCCTGCTCCTGAACCTAAGTTAACCATTTAACTTAATTTTTCCCAAAGTTGAATATTTTTCAACTCTCGGCGACCAGAAAAAAACTATCAGCTCCCAGCGCGGAGAAGATGCTCAGCGCCTCATCGCATTGCTGACGTTTTTACCAGCTTGGAAAAACGCGGTGCTCCCATTGCAATGAATTGAAAATAGACACTGGCGTCAGAAAAAAACGCTTTGGTGGACACGGGCCCTTACTGTGCATTCAGACCAAACGCAAATTTAATCCACGCAACGCTTTCCTTGCGTGGGTTTTATCGCTGGACATCCCTGGAATGTCACACACAATGCAATAACGCGAATAAACACAACTCCATTAATATAGCTGTATGAACCCAAAGTAAACATTTTGCTGTGATTAAATAGCAATAAACGGATCAAACTGATGCCGAAATAACTACAATATGATGCAGATGAATTCATGGTTTGTCAGGTCTGTCAGCAAGACAGCAGGACAACAACTTCTAAAATGTTTGTTTTCTGAATGGAGTTCGGATCGATCAGAGCTATGCTATGCTAACTTGGTCACAGTAAAGTACAACGATAGCTGGAATAAAGTTTCATAAACATGTTTTCTGAACTCACCAGGTAGTTCAACCTCCTTGCTTTCTTTACTCCCAGCAATGTCCAGTTTTGTCTGGTTTTTATATAAATATGAAGTAGTGCCAAACAATGCTAACAACACTGGAACCAGATGTGCACGGAATCTAGCTGCTGAGAAGCTCGAGTGAAGATTAATCAACGTTGTAATCCCAAAAACTAAAGTAAAAAGCTAATTTAATAAAATCAGTTTACTCCCAGCTCCTCCTGCCAGCAAACAGCGTAGTTGTCTGACTACAGGTGTTTATTTGTCCAAAAGCTGGAGCTCTGCTCCCTGCTCCTCTCTCCCCAAGTTTAGCAGCTCTCAGCCTGCAGCCTCTCCGCACAACGCTCTGAATCTGAAGTTGATAGGCTATCACAACTCAGCCTCATGCGAATTTCTCTCACCCGAATTCCTTCACTTCGCCTTCCCATCGCCGACACCGCCCCCTTCGCGCCGCCCGACAGGAAATCGCGGCTCTATGCGTCTTTGCATTGACTTTGAATGTAAATTCACCGCCAGACCACTGCTTCGCTTTTGGTCTGAAAGCACCATTAGTCTACTGTTGAACTCCGCTGCTCTGGATAAGAGTGTCAGCTGACCACCTAGAATGTAATGTTTTCATGAATTGCGTTCTATGATAAAATTCACCAATGTTTATTTTTGTAAATGTTTAATGAATACCCACTTCCCTCATTAATCTCCCAGCTATGCATAAGAAAGATAAACAGTAAAGCTGTTAAACAGCTGAGCTGTCCCGTGTCGTTTTTTCACCCACATATTCTTACCTTCTTATAAAAACCTGGAAGGCCGATACGCACTCCAAACATGGCACATCAGCCTAACTTTGCTTTGAGAACTTCCCTAGTCTTTTTCTCCCTGTGCGCTCTATAGTTCCCTGTCTCTCTTTCTCTTTCTCGCTCTCTCTCTCTTCTTTTTTCTTTTTTTTTTTTTTTTGGAATTCACCTCCATAATTTATTTCATGCAAGGAAAAAGACATTGTGGGCTCATAAATCAAAAGCACTTTATATAAAAAGAAATGAAAGCCGCCTGCATATGGGATGTTTTAGCTCACATTCTTAGCAATTCGACATGTAATAAAAGAAATATGGAATTTTCACCTCAGGTCTCTATCAATAAAACAAATGTGAGCCCTGAATATGCTCTGTGTTCCTGCACTCGCACCGTATCGTGGCATTTACATAACTTGATTTGTAAGACGCAGGAGTGGGTGTCTGGGATAGTAAAGCAAACAGAGTACATGTAAAATAATAAGTGTGATCTACACCCGTGCAAAGATAATTCTTATCACAGCAGATATATGGTTTTAGACCCTTTGATGACTCAGTTTCCTGGAACACTAAAACAGGTTTGTCCACAGACACGTTTATACTTAAGCTTTAATCTCACGCTTAAATCTTTTGCTCTGGACATTACTTGTACACACATTTTTTGCTTTCCCAAAACAAAACCACATAGACTAAATTCACTGTAGTTGTAATTTTTGGGGAGCAATACATAGGCCTATGCGTATCAGTCACTCAAATATCTCAGAGGCTTTTCAAAATAAATTAACCGTCAGACATTTCTGATGTGTGTGTACATACAGTACACCCTAAAATGTACAGCCGACCTGTGGTCTAAAGCTTATCTGGGCAGTCTACGTATGTGGCAGCTTAATTATTATTCTCCTCTGTCAGATCGAATCCATCATTACGCATACCATTTGACTTAAAGCATAACTGCCAGTCTGCTAAAGCCAGCCCTGATCACTTTAATCTGCGCTGCTGTTTGCGGGTTTTAAACGATCACGTTGTATGAGGCTGCAGTGATCTCCCCCTGCGGAGAGATCATGTTACTCTTGGACACCACCATCAGCTCCTACTACTGTCTCTTGCTCATTTATCATCCGATGGTGCTAGATAGCCACTTATCCTCTCCGCAATTTAAGCTGAATAGTACAAATGAAAACACATTTTCTAGCAGTGCAAAAGCAAAAACTATGTGAATGACGAGAGATGTAAAATAGCCATTGCCACCTCTGCTTCTTGAGTCTTGTTCAGTCATAGATGTGAAGCAAAGATGCTTTTAAATATGTCTCTGCTGGCTAGGCAGGGTCATCTTAAACCCTGCTAAAGCTGGAAGGCATGTCTGTGTGCATCGATGGAGGGTGGTGATTTGTGTTCTCTTAAAACCCTCTGTGCTCTGGGGAACAGCCATATATTACCATAGCGGAGAAGACAACCATATCCTCCTCCTGTATCGCCCCCTCACCTTTTTTCTGCACAGTATGTATGTGTGAAACAGCAGACTGGGTTGAAATATTGCACTGTACATGTTATCCTGTCTGGATTTTACAGCAGAGGCTGCAGTGTGATGACTCTGTGACAGTTGCATCTAAAAGTACATCTCTGCAGTGCTGTGAAATAAAGTTCCATAGAATAACACTGTAAATGAACAGTAAAAGAAGTCTGTGAGTTGGGGACAGCAGTAGGTTAAGTCAGTACACAGTCTCCCTAGAGCTACAGTGCAGAGGGACAGGTCTAAATGGAATGTCAGTCTCTTAAAACTCGTCGGGAAAGGACCACGGTCTGACTGAAAACACCTGCACCTTATAGAGGCCAGTGTACGGCGAGCTTCAACATCCTGATCCAACATACACATTCATGAATATACGCTTTGACACAAACACACATGCATAGGCTAAAACACACATGCACACACACACACACACACACACAAAATGTGCATAAAAGCCATTTGTGCTCACACACACAGCAACGCACTAATCCATACAAATACTGCATATATAGCTTATGTCATCATTTCCATTGCTACCTAACACTTCCTAACATCAGTAACATTTTTGTATCTTTTCCTTCAATAGGTAAAGTGCAATGAAATACTATCCCTGGGTTATAGAGATGGACAAGACCCAAAAATGCTCTACACTCCCAAAGAAACTTCCCCTCGGCTCCTTTTCAGACTTTCAGGAGGAAAAAAAGTCTCATCTGTAGACAGGGAGTTATTTGTACAGGTTTGCAGCATGTCTGCAGGCTTGCACTGGACTGTCGCTGGGATGGGTGACTGGTTTTACTGGTCTACCCCCTGCTCCCCTCAGCATGAGCGGCAGGAGAGAGGCAAAGTGAGCAGAACAGCACTATCCGGGCGTAGTAGTGGAAACAGTTTTCCTGGACAGACCTGTATGCAGGGCCACAAGCAACTTCCTCATTAGTGGAGCATGCCAAAACACCTTTTGATTGTGCAAGATGTCTTCAGACTGAATTCAGATTTATTAAGTCTGAAATTCTAACACAATGTATAGAAGCAAGCTCAGCCCTTGCATGGGCATTCGAACTGTAACACCTGGTATATTTCAGGTTTCTCTCCTCAAGACGAGAGTCTACGTTTCAAACAACTTCCAATATGTGTGTTTTGGTTCCTTGCCATCTGATGTGGTCTCATCCAAGTGGTGTAAAAAGAGGTGGCATAGCAGGATACCTTTATAATCTAATCGTTTCTCATTAGCCTTGCCTCAGGGCTGATGGCAGACAGCACTGTGCATCAGGTTAACACACTGGCTTAGTTAGTCTTCGCTTGTTTTCATAGGCAGACGGCACATTGTGGCACTCCAGCAGTCATTAAGAACCACAGCACGAGTGATGAGCTAAAGGCTAAAATGGAGACTGGCCCGGAATCAGAGCGCTAAAAACAGACACATAGCTTTCATAGACAGTGACGGCTGGGCCCCATCCAACACTGACCTTTAACGCTGTATCACCTGATGTAGCTGCTTGTAAAGTAATTGCACATGTAGGAGTCTACACAAAGGACAGGATGAGGCCGATGCCTTGTATTGTTTGTGGACAGAGCACTGTTCTCACTTTTGTTTCTGGCTGTCTTATGTATAAGCAGGAAGTCATATTTCTCTTTGTTGACATCCAAAAGAAAGTCTGGGAGAGCCAGGGGGAAGAGAGATACAAGGGATTGTGTGAGAGTGAATCACATAAAGAGTGAAAAGTGAGGAGCAGCGAGGAGAAGGGAGACACTGAGGGAAATATTGGGACCAGATATTTCTGCTGTTTTGCTGTGGGGCTGCATAATGTATTTTGCCCATATTGAGCTTTGGTGTCAGAAAGAGTTTGTTCTTACCTCCAAAGCCAATCTGACACACTTTCAGGTTTATATCTTAGGAGCTTTTTGTTAGAAACCATTGGGAATAATATACTATGTCACATGCATTTTATATTTAGAATTCAAAAGTCAAACATGGCTTTTATACCATTTACAGTTGCTGTATCATCTTGTTTGCTGTGAAATCAGCTTCCATTCTGACATACAGTACGAGCTGGAGTGGAAAACGGATAGATTCCAAATGTATATATGTATGGATTTCCTATAAATATGATAGCTGGCCTTTCTTAAGCTCGGAACTCAAATCAGACTATATGAATTTAAGTCAAAGTTTATGAGCTCTCTGGATTCAAAAGTGCATTATTATTCTCAGTGTCAGAAAGGAATAATGATCCTAATGATGAAGGGTCAGGAGAACTTTACATGTAACGATGTGCACTGTTGTGCAATGTGTGTGTGTGTGTGTGTGTGTGTGTGTGTGTGTGTGTGTGTGCGCGCGCGCGTGCATATTTGTGGGTATGTGTCCATACATTTCTGAATGTGTCTGAGAGACCCTGGGGAAGCAAATTTCTGGGTGTAAGAATACCTTAAGCTAGTCCTCTCATTCTGCCTGACACTGTGGCCAATCATAACCTTTCCTTGGGTTCCCGGGCCCAAAAAAGCCACTCTATGTGCTTGCACACATACACAAACACACATGTTTCCATCACTTTCGGGGGACATTACATCGACATTAATTTCCTGGAGACAGTAACCATTACTTGCCTAAACCTAACCTTAACATTAACCTAAACCTAACCTTACCTTACTATAACCTTAAACCAAGTCTTCTCCCTAAAATGTAATGATTTGCATTATGGGGACTGGCATTTTGTCCCCATAAGGAAGGCAAGTCCCCACAACGTGACTGTGTAAACAGATTTATGTCCCCACAACATTAGTAATACCAGCCCACACACACACACACACACAAACACACAGACATACAAACTCACATACATCACTAGCCCAGTGCCAGAACCCATTCATCAGACCCTCATAGCTGGGCCCTGTCAACCTCCAGCCCCAGGCCTGTAGGCCTCAAGCCAGGGGTTTGAGTTCCGGGCTCCTCGCCAGTCTGTCAGGGTGCAGGGCCAGAGGCCAGCCTTCCATCAGCTTTGATGTGAGCTGCATAACCAAATGGCTGAAGAAGGGTGGCCCCTCAGCACAGGAGTTACACAGCACACTGCATTCAACATGTGCATACATACACATGCACACACCAATAGTAGACTTCTCCAAAACATAGTTTAGGAAAAGGTTTTAGATTTTTTTTATTGGAGTTTCCATTCCATATGCTTCTTGTTATAAAATTAAATTAACGCTTGAAATATTTTGTATTCTAATATGATTAAGTGGGCTTAATTGTTTGATTTGGAGGCTTTATAGAACTGTACCTAATTAACATAGCAATAAATACACTTTTTTTTTATTGCTCCACATGCTGAGCTATAATTTGTCAGATTTTCATCATGTTGAAGTCTGAAATACAGCGTTTTATGGCACTGGAGGACTGAGAGATTGATTGCAGTCGAGGAGAGCAGGCAAAGGCAATGAACTGTTGAATTATGTCGTGTTTCGTAGTGTGCCAACTCTCATCTGCATGGACAGGTTAGCTCGCTCGTTCTCGTAACACATAAATAAATACCCACAGGCACTCATGTACAAAACCCTCACATATAAATGTGAGGGTTTTGTACACACACCACCACAATACAAGGCTAACAACGGATTGTGCAATGCTCATTGCAAAAGATTTTGGTCGACTAAAAACAACATTCATGTTTCAAGTATGCATGTGCTGATTGACAGTTGTTGGGTATTTCCAATGTGATATCAATAATGAAGGGGAAAATTGTGGTATTTCGATCTAATCTGAGCCATAGTTTTGCTAACCGTTGTCTGAACTTGATATTGTTAGAGCAGGAAATGATTTTACCAAAACATTGGACCGCAGCATCACCTCTTATCTCGGGCAGCTTTTGTTTTGTTTAAGTTTTTGATCCTTCTCTATCTCACGTTCTTTATCTATCTTATTTTTTTTTTTTTCTGTTTTATATCACAAGGAATGTTTCTGAGCGGCTCCTCTGTCAGCTTGTTATACAGAATCAATTGGTGAAGATGACAAAGAACATCAATCTTTCTCTGAGGTCAGTAAGGCTAGACAGGCTACTGGATCCACCAACTCCAATGAATTGCTCATGAACTTAGTTCCTCTTTAGGAACTAACCCGAAAAACAAACTATCACATTGTATGAAAAAATCTAAATCTCCCTTCCAATGTTAATCTGTGAGTGTGGTCTTAAAACAATAGTAAAGAACTAACTGCAATGTTTTAGAAAAGCGTTCGTCCTTGCCAAATCAGACAAATAAACACAACATACAATATATGGGAATGAGGCAGCCTTTCTGAGCTCCCCCTCTAAGAAAAGTCAAAGCCAATAGGAAGTGCGAATGTTCCACGAGCAGACACAGGCTCTTACAGAAGGATATTCAACTTTAAAAAGGTGTTAGGTTTATTGGATCTAGCGGGACATTACCTGCATATCCAGCTATGCCATTTTTCCATCTGCACTGTGTTGATTCATTAACCACAAAGACCTCAGTGTAAAACCACTGTTTAAACACCTTATTTCATTAAGTGCTTTTTAATGAGGGCGCTAACTAGCCCGGGTGTCAGTCATCAGCAAAAAGACGGCCAAAGCTTTTGGAAAAATATGTTTTTCTCCTGTGATGGTAAAAGTTATGATGAGTGTGTGCGTCGATTCTTCTCTAGTTCTCAGTTCAAGCGCATCCTGTGTGACCTGTGTGGGGGATTTTTTGCATTGCTGGTCTTCAATAAAGGCGCTGGCAGGGGCACAGTTCTCAGGGTTTCACAATTGCATGACTGAGCCTCCATGCTCAGTTGCAGTAATAATACGGTCCATTTACTGTGTTTGTTTTTAACACAGCAAATTAGCAAGTTTGTCTGTTTCTCAGATTGATTTGACAAATCTTAAGGCAGTGGCTCATCTTCACACAGGACATCTTGGCACTCATTTTGAGTATCAGGTTTTCCCAATACTGTAAAAAGGCTATGTCCCAGACTACACACCTGTCATCTATAATGCCAGTTCTTTATACCATATATAATCTATATTTTATTTCATGTCCATGGCAGGTAACAAGATTAATTTTCTACTCCTTATTGTTGCATTCTCTATAATATATTGTAGAACCTTTAACAGATTGGTGGGTAGGATGAGCGTCTATGGGAGAATTGGCTCTCACTTGATTGATTGCCACCGGTGGCCAGTGACTCACAGGGAGTCCTCTTAAACCTGAACTTCAACACTTCACTGATACGCTTCATTAATATGAGCATTAAAGCAAATGACTTCATCTCAGAGGCTGGGAGCGCATCAGTCACTGTCTGTCTGCTTCCTCTGCCGTTTCCTCTCCTCTGTGTTTTGTTTCACATGTTTCACCCTCAGGAAGGAGGGTGAGTGTGTTCAGCTCATTGTAATGTATGACATTAATGTAGCCAGAGTTGATGTAGCTTTGTCTTCTGTCCCTGTTGTCCTGTTTTAAAATAAAGACAGCTGGTTCTACTAGTTTTCAGTTCAGAGGAATGGATTGTGCTTTTTCAAGGCCGAGAGTCATATGAGGTGAAAGTCGTAAATTTATTAAAGATTTTCATACAGTACATGAGTTCAGTGAAATAAAATGTTGAGGTGGGTTTGACATAATTATGAGCAGTATTTTATAGTAACAATGTATCAAATAATATTGTGAAAAAAATGTGACCATGTACAAGGGGTCACTCGTAGTGAAAAACCTACAGAGAATTATCATCTGTATCTGCAGCTCCCCTCGGCTTCAAGGAGCTCGGCCCGCAACTTTACTGTTTCACTTTCACCAATCCCATAGGATTGTATTCAGCAGCTGTTTAAAGTAAAAAGCCTACTGTACACTACCTGCTCAGCATCAACCAGCTGACTGAATTTTGGCGATTGGATTGGATCAAATCTTGAAAATGAAAAGAAAAAAAGGATTCTGAAATCGGATTTGATCACCTAATCCAATCTTGGTTTTGATCTGGATCAAACCTTCCTTATGTGTTGTTCAAAACTTTTTAGTAGGATTGGGATCCCTTTGATCCAGAAAATCAGGATTGTCCTGATCCCAAAAGAAGACTGGATTCAGGGTGGTTTTTGGGAACAAAATGTAATAAAACTTTAAAATTGGTATAAAATTGTAGTTTCCTTATACATTTATTTATATTTTGCACTTGATTTGTTTGAATTTTACAGTGATGAAGTAGATAAAGTAGACATTACCTATTAAGCCTTTCAGTCTCATTCTGAGATCTAAAAGCAAGGCTTCAAAAAGCTGGTCTCTTCACAAATATTAAAGAACGTTCTTTATTTTGTTAACTACTGGACATTCTTCAGTCTTTTTCACGTGTGATTTAAAACACGTGTTCAAAATATCCACAATGTATTTGGAGTCTGATTTTTAAAGAAATCGAAAATGGAAGGAAATATTTGTATTGTTGTGCTGTTTTCTGTCCCTTCAAATAAAAGTGACCCCACAAATGATGTAAAGTGACTCAATGCTGGCTATTCTACCTGTTGTTCTTTATATAGTTAGTAGCCTACATTGTGATATGTAGTCCCATTTAGAGCACTGGTAATCCAGATTACAATCTTGAAAAGTTTTTTTATCTGGATCACGGTGATCCAATCCAGTGCTGCTTTGAAAAACCAGCACAAAGGTAAGATGAATTAAGATGATCTTGGATGGCAAAACCTGGGATATCCATTAAACTTTTTGAATAAGCAAGAAAGAGAGTTTTCTCATGGTAAGATAAGTAACAGGTGGTAGGCTTCTCTTGTAGCTTCCTAAAGTTCTCCAATTTCTACCAATGTTGCTGCATATATCTATATTTCTATAGGTTCAACAACCTTTTTGCTGCTCACTGTGTTGTCGATCCATTGTAAACAACATGTCCTCATGACTAAACAACAAAATAGGTAATTCGTCAATGCCTCCCAAAACAGCACATATGAGCACCTCCCATACCAGTCCAGCGACAGGTGTACAGGAACTTAACGCAAGTTATATGATGTTGAACATGTGGTTAACGTTGTGAAACAGTCAAAGTTTCATTATGTTTAGGAAACACCATGGTTTGGTTTGTTCCAAATCATGTGTCTTAAGTCGTGATGTAAGTCAGTAACTCATCCAGTAGTCACAAGATCTCTGACGTAATTGCTGACGTAATCTGCACTCTGCGCATGCGTTGGCGTCTGTAGCCACCTGTCGGAAGCTCCGTCTTAAACCGGACTCTTATCCAGTTTTAATCCACTCTTTTTTCGTTACATTTTTTATATCCTTTTTATTTAACTTAACTTTATTTAAGTTTTACGTGGGTTAAGGATTTTAGTCATCCGACATGGATTTTAAGATAGATGACCGTAAAAACGCAATCAACGCTACTGATCGCAACAAAGCTCCGGTGACTATGCTAGCCGAGATAACTCTGCCCCATGAGGACTGCACACTCCTTAAGAAAGCGAAAAAGAAGATTGCTGACCTTATGGAAGACATCCGACGACTTTCAGAGGAACTCAAAGAGAAAGATTCCCTGCTGACTGGCTTTATGGATGTGGCTTCAGTACAAGCCAAACAGATTGTTTCTCTTAGCACAACCGCTAACATCCAGGACACCGTGTTTTGGGACCCCTCTAGTCTTCCCAGGCTTTCATCCTGCTCGACTCCGAAGCATCAGTCAACCTGGGCTGAAGTGGTGGTCCGTGGCTGCAAGAGAGGCTCGGATGGGGCTGCCTCTCCTCCGTCCATCGGCCTCTCCAACCGCTATGCAGCCTTGTCTAACGACA
>NC_060157.1:16084305-16089460 GCF_021292245.1 Micropterus dolomieu | reverse complement strand
AAAATTCTATTGATCACTTTTAAAGCTCTTCATGGCCTCTCGCCTTGTTATATTTCTGACCTTTTAGTCCCATACGCACCAGCACGTACCTTGAGATCCTCGGGCAGAGGTCTGTTGTCTGTTCCAGAGTCTCGACTGAAAACTAAAGGGGACAGAGCGTTTGCTGTCAGGGCCCCGAGGCTCTGGAACAGCCTGCCCGAGGAAATCAAGGCGGCTGAGTCAGTGAACTCTTAAGTCCCTTCTTAAAACATACTTTTATAGGAGAGCTTTTCCCGATCTTATTTGACTTTATTTTATCCCTTTTATTTTATTGTATTTTACTAATTTTATATAAAATTTTCATGCTCTTATCTTTTTTTTTTTTTTTTTTTGTATTATTCTTTACACTTGTTAAAGCACTTTGTAACTTGTTTTTGAAAAGTGCTCTACAAATAAGGATTATTATTATTATTTAACTTAAAACTCAAAACAACTCACATGGGACATGAACACCTGTCTCCTATGTGAAACATGGACTTTCTCACTATTTATAATAAGTCAACCGACTTCCTCCTTTGCTAACATCGTACATACATCATAGAGCTTGCAGCCACAATAAACGTAAATTAATGGGTTGTAATAAAGTACTTGAACAAACAACCTATATGGGCATTCCTCTGGTGAGACAGGCTGCTTGTAAATAGTGGGTAGTGTCATGAGAGATGTAGATGTAAAGTTAGTGGTAGACACTGAGGATGGAAAAGGAAGCTCAATAACTGCCATACGAAACTTTAACCAACTGGGCTGAGCTGCACTGATGTCGGAGCAACCCCAGGGTCCACTTTAGTGTAATCCACGAAGGCTTAGCAAACTGACAGAATCACTCAGCTACTGGCTCTGACCTGGCACCCAGCTCCCTGTGGAGCAAAACTACACACACACACACACACACACACACACACACACACACACACACACACACACACACACACACACACACACACACACACACACACACACACAAAACCACCAGAGAACAGAAAAGAATGGGAAGATCTCATGGCAAACCACAAACAAGTAAGTGTGTGCTGGACTTGTAAACATGTCTCATTGTGTAATATACTGCATTCACTCAAAGGGGAAACACACGCAATGATGTGATGACAGTGAGTGATGTGTGAGAGCAGAGCGGTGAGATGACAGAAACACGGAGCACTAGCGTTTCTACAGCAGATCAAGTGTCAGAGTGGAATACCCCACTGTGAATCTTTACCTTTTCCACAACAGTTCTGTAAAATCGATTGAAGTGAAAATTGGTTGAAATAAAGAAAAGCTTCATATGGCAAGATGTTCATTCTGTATGACATTTAAGACAGAATAACATATTGTAATCCTTTACTGAATGAAGGTGAATATGTTTCCACATCTGTGAGCAATAAAGCGAGATGAGTTGCAGTGCACTACTTCAGTGCTGCGCACACACACAAGAACAGCTATTCTGCTGTGTTTACATTTCCAATTACAATTATTTCCTCTATTCTTCTACTTTACAATGGTATTAAGTACAAAAAGCCCTAATAATCATGACAATAGAAGTTATGGCTAATTCATCACTAGGGAACAAGTTCAACCTTAGGACTTTTGGAATAAACATTGTTCACTCATTACTCTCTCTCTCCCTAATACTCCCACATGCAAACGCGCACAAAAGCCTCAGTCATACACATTGAAAAATTGTGACCTATATGTATAACCTTTCTATTTTCAGTTGAGTTGTGCCCCATTGAAACAACTTGTGGTGCAAGTGGTTTCTTGTGGGGGGGGCATGGGATAGAACTGGCAGTGAGAGAAGGGGGAGCCGGTAACTCTGTGGCACCGGCCCTTCTCTCTGATCCAGTCCAGACTGTTTGCGACGTCACTGTGCGGTGTCCTGCCCTCTTTCTCTAAAACACACAACCGCATTCCCAAATAGCTCTAAATGCAGCTCTGCGGAGCGCTCTTATTTTGGCCCCGTTCTCGCTTTATGAGAGTTTTACAGTAAGAGCCGGGGAATGGAACAAGCTCCACTTTGGCTTGGAGAGATGAGCTTTGCCAGAGCTGTTACACTGACAGCTCATGTATTCTGTTTTCTGAGGCTTTAGAGCAAAAATTGTAGATGTTTTCTGTTGTTGGTGCTCACAGTAGCGTGAGCACATCACCCCGTTTTAGCCTCGCTCCACTGGCTTTCTGTCTGCTTTAGGATTGATTTTAAGATTTTATTGCTTGTTTTTAAAATTTTAAATGGGTTGGCACCTTCTTATTTATCAGAACTTTTACATGTACACACTCCGGTACATATACTGAGGTCATCCAATCAGATGCTCCTCAATGTCCCCAGATCCAGGTTAAAAACTAAAGGCTTCTCAGTAGCTGCTCCAAATCTTTGGAACACTGCCCTGACTCCTGACACTATCTTTATTCATTGGCCTTCAAACAGAGTTGAGTAGTGACATTTATTTTATTGTTTTACTTTTTCTACCGCTGTTGTCATGTATATTTGTTATCTATTGTGGAAAGCACTTTGGTCAAGTAGTGTTGTTTTTAAGTTTGCAATATAAATAAACTTGAACTTGAACTTGAAGTAGTGTCATGACTTGATGTGGTGATTTGAACAGGAGTAGGACTACAGACGTATACACGAGAATTCATCCGACCCTGATGGAGTGGGGTAAAAAAAATTGAGAGAGGTCAGAGTGCAAGCTGAGGTTTTGTTTCACAGATGCTTAAATGTGGTGTAAATTTATTATATCAATATCTGTAGCCTGGTATATTGAAGTTACAGCCACTTCCACTGCAGGAATAGAATCAACAAAATATTTAGGAATCTACAAAGTTGTGGTCAGCAGATCAGGCTTCAGTAGAGGGAGGTTGCCTTATGTCAACCAGCTGCTTTGTTTAAGGAAAACACAATTTGTCACGTAATCGTCCTGAAGAACCTCAGAGGAATTTTAATGCAGGGGAAGAAGAATAGAATGAAACCACTTGATAAGCCTAGTGAACCTCAGTTTTTATCCAGCCCCTTCCATTCATCATCATAATTATCACCTTTGTATGAATACAAAAACACAGAGGCAACCAAGTGTTTATCACACAATAAATGCTTGAGTTCTTTGCTTGAGTTATTTGCATATTTCAACATTTTGAAAATGTGAAACCCTCAATGTTCCTTTTGAGAAAAAAAAACATTTCTGTGTACATTTGTTTCTGTTTATTTTCTATGAGAAAGGGAGATTTAAAAAAAATATGAGAGCAAAGCCAGACAGATAGATGGAAGGCTCATTTAGACAAATTGCTCTTTTCTTAGATAAACTCTGAAGAGCGGATGCCAAGGTTTACATCAGCTTAAAATAGCAGCTGAGCACCTCCTCCGAGGGTGTGCGCACTTGTGAAGCTACAAAATGCTCTTGCAGTGAATGCTTAATTGTGCGAGCAAAAACCCAAATCACAACCCTTTTTTGCCCTGTGACCGCAGCCAGAAGATGGTGTTGTTCTCTGCAGAACAGCCATATAAATATTTACACAGCGGCCCGCATTATCTGTCAAACCATAGGTGGGAGCAGAGAAAGGGGCAGGTGGAGAAAGGCCTGCCAAGATCAGACATCCAAGTATTTCGTTTGAACATTTGGAAGTGTCCGTGCCTCTTGCTCTGACTGATTGAGTGTGTAGGGTAAGTCATACCTGTGCACCTGTGGGTTTCAGGTTTCCCCCGCATGGTGAATCAGCCTGCTGTGCACCTGGATTTCTGTTTATGCTATTGCTGGTGGAGTCCTGCTGGTATGAAGTCAGTCACTCGCTCTGACTTCCATGGAGCCAGCACGTGCCTTCATGTACATTTCATTCTTATAAACCCTGCTGTTGACAGGAGGTTAAATATGTAAAAAAAAGTCTGGCCGGTCTTGGTCTTTATTTTTTTTAATACACTCTTTCTCCCTCCTTGCTAACCTTATATCTTTCTCTCCTGCTTTTCCTTATTGACCTTCTTGACACCAATCAGAAATGTAAACACTTGTCATGATGTAACATATTTTGTGCAAGTGGGTGCACACGCAAGAGTGTAGACACACTCACACTCACACAGGGGCCAACATATGGGATGTGCTCCTAAAGTCAGTATCATTTTACCAATGTAAATATTAGTCAATGTCAGGACCGTTTACACTGTAATGCAAGTCCTTCTGCTCTACTTTCCTTAAAGCACTTTCTTTCTGCTCCTCTCCCTCAGGCCTCTCCTCTCACAACCCCTCTCCTCATTATTCCCCTCTCATCCAGGCCTCGTGTAATCCCCTGTCTCTCATTACCCAATCTTCTCTCCTGTTCTCTGCGTCTCCTCCTGAGCTCCAGCAGTCTCTGACAAGGCCCAGTCATCTCCCAGACAGCCCCCTTCCCCCGACATTGAAAATCCCCCTCTTCCTATTCTCCTGACACAATATGATTAATCATTCCATTAACTGATCCACTGTCATTGGATTGGTTGAGGGGCACTTATAATGCAACCTCAACCACCCCCCTGAGAGACACCCAATCTTCAGGCGATCTTCCAGAGCTCTCAAGCAAACTCTCCTCGTCTTTGTTCACTACACGCCTAAAACAGCTGTCATCCAATGTGGGTTTGACTGTTAATCAACCTGCACATGGGTAAGAAGACTGAATGAAGAAATGTAACTTGGTTCAGAAAAACCATGAAATGCTGTTAGATTTTCAAAGAAAAGGAAAAGTTTGATCCTGGAATCAGTGGTCATTTCTCTATTAAAAAGGCACACACATTTCATATATTAAGTAGTATATAAAAGAAAAGGTTTATGTCAGGAGATAATAAATAGTCAAAATGCACAGACAAACAAAATGTGACCAGTACAATACTGTGAGTAAATACTTCTCTGCTGGTTTTACATTTGATATTTATTGAAACAAAGTAGAGCATTTTGTAGTAGAGCCAAATTGTAAAAAGTAACAAAATATCAGCTATAACACATTACGTTTAACAAACCTCAAATTCATAGAGAAGCTTATAAATATACATAATTGGATTTAGAAATAGTTTTGTCTATTGAGAATCATCACAGGGATAGTGCGCAGTTAACTGAGTGGTACTGGAAATCTGTGGCGATCAAATCTGAACACCTGCTATAATAATTTT